>NW_019384793.1:103595-120229 GCF_000671375.1 Centruroides sculpturatus | reverse complement strand
ATTGATGATTGATTCAATCAACTAATTTGTTGATTGTATTAACTTGATTCTTTAGATATTGAAAATTAAATAAATAACATTATGTTAATTTAAGCGTACAGAAACGTTGCTGTTGTTCCAGCAAAAATCTTATTTTTACTTTACCGAGTGCCTAGTCGGTAATGTGCAGATTACCTAGATACTGTGCACATTACCTAGGTAATTTGAGGAATAGAACAATTTTAGCAACTTTAACGGATCACCCTAGTTAATGTGCAGATTAACTGGGTAATGTGCACATTTACGGATTTCGAGCTTTAGCGGTAACATATATATGTATATATATTAGAAAATTTAAATTTTCGCTAGTGCTGTGGTATATATATATAGTGCTGTATTATATATATTATATATATATTTTATTTATATATATGTTATTATATATATATTAGATTTTTTATTGTTTATTTTTATACTGGATGATTGTAATTAATATATTAACTACTATTTAACTCTAACTACAGACATTTTTAACAGCTTAAATGCAACCAACTCTGGAATGTTTATATTTTAGAACATGAAGATGATACTTCAGTACAAAAAAATTTAATACCACACTCAGTGGCATTTTTCCAATTGACGCCGTGTTACCTTCTTTTGTGTGATTAGTGACAACAATTAATTCGTGTGGTTTATCGAACTTATTTTGCAAATTTGGAAACCTCGAAAGAGTATCATACTGTATATAAATAGCTGCATGAACGTTAGATTATATTAGGCCGTTAAACAGATTTATTTATGTTTTGAATGATGCCCACATCGAGCACTACATCTTGCATGCTGTAAAGAGACATTATAATAGTATTCGTAGATGAACATCTGTCCAAGCAATTAAGTTAGCATATTGCTGTGGTACTTGAAGTAATCCGGGCAGTCAAAAACCCCAGATATTTATGAGAAGTGTTCCATCCAAATGGTGAGTCCAACCTTTTCCACCTGGCCACTTCATTGTGGGCCTTGTCAAATCGATAATTGTCTTGATATAATGATAATTATTTGCCCACTAGAGAAAGTATAAAGATAAAAACAGTAGCCAGTGTTATATACTAAAGTGTCTACGTACCATTAGTGGCTTCTATAAAAAAACTTTTATTGTATTACATCTTTGGGTAATAAACATTAAATTTCAATCACCAGATGTTACATAAAGAAACATAACATATTATGAAATATTTTCCAGTATAATATCTTTAGCCATATTTCAAGTGACCATAACTACAAGTTTATTTTTTGCTAATGCCGCAAGCAAAGAACTCTTTATTATAAAATGGATTGTCTTTATGGCATCGCGAAACGTGGCTGATCTGCCAATAGGGGATACCTGTCAGGAGTACTTTTGTAAAAAAATTATCTTATAATTATAAGTTACAAACATGAAGAATACTCTGAAACTCATATTCGCCAGTCAATTAGAGGCATAAATCAGTGTTCTTAGTTTTATCAACTCGTTCACTGGTCGGTCACTTTTTATTTATACAAGGCACTAATACTGTGCAGAATCTTATAGCAGGGGATATTCTTTAACATTTTTAACATTTTTTTTTTTAAATATAAGCTATATAAAATTATATTTTATATTCAGATTATTCTTATCTCTTAAAAGCTAATTTTGAATATGAATGCATATTTTATTATATAAGTCTTATTATATATATAGATAATAAATATTGTTAATGGAACCGAATTTCTGATTTAATTTATTGCTGTAATTATCGAAGAATGGAAAATTCTTCGAATAACTAGCATAATGGACTTACTTATTATAATATAATTAAATCGATCAATATTACTAAAAAATTTAGTAATTTTTCTTTCTTTTTTTTAAAAAATATTTTACGTATAAAGATTTATGAAATAGATGATATAGATTTCGTTCATAAACGATGATTTATATTTGGAAATTAAGGTCATGAAAGCAAATGGGAGAAGTAATAAACGAAGAAAGCTAAATTTTATCAAGTTTTACCTATTGCTATATTTCCTTTAATTTAAAAAGTTTTTCTTTCTTATTGCCAACAATATACCTGCAAAATATCCACTACATCATTATTCATGTCTGTGAATACGGGGGGCAGAAGGCTCCCGCTCTATAGTCAGGATAAAAGGTCAAGCGAGTGTAAAGGGAGGTGATTGGGGTCGACGATAAGGTGAAGGGCGAGATCGAGTAAAGGAGTCTACCATTTTCTTTAACATAAAAAAATAACAATTTATTAAAGAATAGGCAAAATGACAAAAACTACACAAAACTCTATACCATCAGAGAGTTTCTATACCGACTTAGAGAGAGTTTCAACGTACTTTCATACCTCTTATAATCGACGTTTCTGAACGTGGAGGCCTTTAAAATATCGATCCAACGAATAATCCACAAATACGGCACAAATTATATAAAATCGCGACTTTCGCACTCATTTATTTCAAGGTTCATCAGAGATCGGAATTTCGCAAGCTCGGAAGATCGGCACGATGTTGTTAATCCTGCGCTCGTTCGTAGACTCCCCTGAGAGAGGGTAAGAACGGCCTTTTATCCGTTTTAGTGGGGAATTTCCACCACGTGATCGGATGTACATAGGTTAGGTATTATAGGTGTTCCAGGGATCTATAACAAATGACAACATTTAGATGCTATCAACCTTTTTGCAAGATGAGATGCAAGTTCTGCAAAGAACAATGGATGTTGCTAGTTATGACCGGAAAGTTTACACAATCCCGGGCAAGATCGTTTTTTCTACTAGGGCGTTACATAAACGAAAGTTTAATTAATTAAGAATTTTGTTAATGTAAGAACAATATTTCCGTCACCAAAATTCCGGATCTCACATGTCGTTTAAATAACACAATAATAAACTTATATAAGTTGTATTAATAAGCCATATTGCGAAAATAATAATGAAGATATCAAAATATCTGCAAGAATAAAAAGTATAAACTCTAATGACCGAATGACAGTAAGTTTATTTCATTATCTAAAATGAATTGTTCATAGTAAAATGGAAAAAGAAAAATTTTATTTTGTAAATATGTCATTACTACTTTGTCAAATTATTTGTATGCTGTATATAATTTTTTTGAATTTTTGATTTTGAATGATTTTTGCTATTAATCTTGTATAGTTCATAAATTAAAAGCTTTGTATTGGAAAAAAACTTCTATAAAGTTATCATGATCAAATGTTTTATAACAAATTTTTTAATTCTCTTAGCAGTTTTTTTTATTTTGTTTATCAAAAATATAAGAATACATTTTTGGTTTTAGAGAACAAAATTCAATTATTAGTTTCAATAGTGTTTTGTTCTTAAAATTTCATAATTTATTTTTGTTCATTCGTTATATAATTTTTGAATTTTTAGATAGTTACTAAAATCAAAAATATCTGGGAACGATTTAAAATCTCAATAAACATCGTTTGTATAAATCTGATGTGTTAGAAAATTATAAAATCTATGTCTGTATATAATAAATGTATTTTTTTCATATCTGTTTTTAAATGTTTTAATGAAATATTTTTCATATCTATGTAATTTCTTAATTCTAATACAGAAATAGCTATATGAATAGGTTTGTCTAAAGATAAACTTGGTTTTTCATTTTGAAAATTGTGAGATCATCGTTTATAATTTGAAATTTTTCTATGGATTGTTTTAGATAGATATTTGCGATATTGATTTAATGTCGTAACTGCTTTTAATTTAATGGCTTTCTTACATTTTGGCAGGTTTTCCTGAAAAAACTATTATTCGTTAGTTTGAAAACTGATCTACCTAAATTTTCAGTTGATTCTTATCTTTCTTTATTATTAAATAATAAGTATTATTTAATTAACCCAAACACTGTCAAAACGATAGTACTCTATGAATTTTAGTTACTATTAAACCCATTTATGAATAAAATTTTAAATTTCTATAATGAATTATATAATTTGTCAATATCAAAAAGTGCAGTAATTAATTGTTTATTAGTATTAATGTATTTTAAGTTTAATTTATTTAATACTGTCCTTTGATAATTAGATAACAAATCATACAAAATATTAATACGCTCGGCAGCTACTGGTAAATCATTATGTCTATCATCAATACTTTTGGAAATATTTTAGATTTACATCTAAGATATATCCATCGTTACTTTCATCTGATATATTACGTATATATAGAGGATTTAATCCCGGGATCTCGAAAATCGGGATCCCGAGATCCCGACCACTTTTCAGTCCCAAAATTTTCGGGATTAAGTTTTCCTAAACCCGGGATTTTCAGGATTGACATCATTTTAAAAAAATTGCAAAATAGACTGCATGAAGCGAAACGTTCAGTGCCAGTGCTTTTAACAGAATTGCTTGCCTATCATTTTAATATAAAATACAAGAAATTTTATTCCAAGCAAGCAGCAGAAATTAACCTAGCGGGCTTGCGATGCTTGCTTGGAATAAAACTTCTTGTATTTTCAACTAAAATGATAGGCAAGCAGTTCTCACTGGGTTACTTGGTAATATACTTCATTTTTGTATTTTTGAATTTTCGCGGGCGCCAATCGATTTTCTGGCGCAGTCGAGAGCACTACTCAGTGCGTTTTACCTGTCAATGTGTCAGCCATCTTGTTTTGCCAGTGTGGTTAATATAGACCCGACGCCTCTCGCTTAGGGGGGTCGACCTTAGGTGAAAAGGTTATGACCCTCGCCTTGCCCGCGATCTGTCAGGATGATGCGAGAAAGTCTTTTTACGTTTCGGGGTAGTGGTTTGCTGGACGCTGAGAGACTCACACAGAGACCGAATTTACAAAATTAACGCGTTTATTTTTAGAAAGACATGCTTACAATGATCGAAACAATCGGGATTGTAGCCTTTACTCCTACAATCCCGATCCGTGTCGACCGGACTGTTTTCTTCCATCCTCCCCGTGTCCTCGAAGCTTATAAGTATTTACTAACGATTCCTCCAACTTCCATCAAACCTAAACGCGTTTTCTCTGCAGCTGCATATATGTGCAACAAATTGAGAAGCAGACTTGGTGATGAGACACTGGATGCGTTGTTATTTCTCAGATCATATTTTCGCAATTCAAATTAGAATGTTCCTATTAGATTAGTTTTCTTTATATTTAAGAAAAATGTGACTGATTAATATTATTTTTAAATACTTTTTGCTAAGAAACTTACTTTACTACCTACTTACTAGGTTGTTATATGAAAGTAGTCTATTTAGTCGATGTTAAGAGAGATTTTTGTGAATTTTCAACGTTTATTTGCATAGTTTGTTACATAAAAGTTTTTTCAATTTATGTGAGTTTAAAGAGATCTCAGTGATGCTTAAAAAAGAATAAATTTAACATGAAGACAGTGATTTTAAGTCTGGTTAGTCTGACTGTAAGTCTGATTAATTAGAGTGATTAAATTAACTAGGTGTATACCGTAAAATACGTTGATTTTTGTCTAAATTTTGATGTTTAATTTCTGTAAGATTTTCTTATTTTTTATTAACTCTCAATACCGAAATAATCCCGGGATCCCGGGATCGAATAAGTATAATCCCGAAATCCCGGGATTAGAAATAAGGACCGGGATCGAATTCCCTACGTATATATAAAGCGTTTATCTCATATTAAAACAACCATCTGAAATTATTACAGATAAATATCCACTCATTACAAACCTGTACCGATTATAATTTTTATCTATCGACAGAATATAATTATTAAATTAAATTGATTTTCGACAAAAGTTTCGGGTATTAACGGATTAAAGGATTATGATCTATTACACGGATATCATTATAATCAAAATTTTTGTTTACAAATACTGCATAAATTTCTTGAATTATTAGAAATGATATTTAATTTCAACATAACAATGTATTTATTCTAACAAATTATTTTAATAGCTTTTCAAAATAAATTTAAAAATTATTAATGACGTTATCATCACAATAAGAATTAGCATATATTATGTAATTCTTGTTATCAATAATTATAGTTCGAATAGCATATAAGTTTATGAATTTAGCCTCTTAATATTTCTTATTAAAAATAACATGATTTGTATAATAACAAATTTATTTCTTTTTTAAATTAAAATTTGCCTATATAAATCGTATTAAATTAGTTTCTTTTTATATCCATATACCTGAATAGCTGAGAAATTTTTTTAATGTCGTAATATTTTTAACATTTACAGAAAATTTTAAACAATTTATATTTAAATATTTTAAATATAAATTTAATATAGAATTTTTTAATAGTTAACTGAGGGGTACATACCTGCAAGTATACAATATAAAAAACATTGATTGTGTAAACCAGTGTTTATCAACGGGGGCGATATCGCCCCCATGTGGGAGTTTTTCCATGTTCAAGGGGCGATTAGCAACAATTTATATTTTGGGGGGCGAAAAACAATTTTCTGGGCGATAAAGTAAAACATTATATTAAGAATAATTAGATATTTTATTCGTTATAAATTAAACAAATAACATTATACTAGTCACTAGTCAATTCAATGCAGTACGAATTTGGCGTTAGCCTTGTCCTTCGGCATCGGAATTTTGTAGTGAAGGGGGCGATACTACGTAACGGTTTTATTGAAGGGGGCGATACCACGTCGAAGGGGGCGACGATTCGTTAGAGGTTGAGAAACACTGGTGTAAACACTTAATATTTAATACACATTGTTTATTAAATAAATGTTCTGGAAGAATAATATTATCATATCTTCTAATTTTTCATTTTTATATATTCTTATATGTATATCTATAAATATAATTTTAATATCCACCCCAATCCATATGTTATAAACTCTTCAATATAATTTAAAATTGTATCAAATGCGTTTATTAACTTTTCAAGAGGACAAAATATGCTCAACATGGCTAAAAAGTATATGACTTTATACTCTGTAATATCATTCTTTTTATATTTTAAAAATTTACTTTTTAAATTTATTAAAAATTTTTTTACAAACAAAGTTATCATTAGCTAAAATATTTAAAATACTAGGTGTTATTTAAAAAAGCAGACTGGTTAGTATTATCTGAAATAAGTGCCCAATACGTTTTAGCATAGCCTCTAGATGATTTTTTAATGTAAAAGACATATTTTAAACAATTGCATTATCATCTAAATGTTCTTCTTTGCACCGAAAGCTTTTTTACAAAATTTAAAGTGTTTAATTTAACAACTATAGTCTTAATTGAGAGCAAAGCTTGTACATTGCATTGCAAGTATAAGTAATTTAAAGAATAATTTATTCNTTTACATTTTAATCGCCGAGTGAATATTACATACAGATGGCACGACAGGCGCCGCCATGGACACAAGCATAAATCCAATATGGCCGTTAATTGAGGGCAAAGCTTGTACACTACAGTGCAAGTATAAGTAGTTTACTGAATAATTTATTTATTTCTGCTGTTCAGAGGTCTTCATTTTCAACGTACACGTACGTCTTCATGACAAGTCTGATTGCATATCAGTACAAGTATACAGTAGTTCATTTAATTTATACGGTGTTTTGTTTATTCGATATTAGTCTATATTTTTGTCTTCGTCTTTGGCAAAATATTTCGAAATTTTAAAAGTAATGCTTTTTTAGAGTACAAGGTATAAAATACAATTCATGTATTAGAGCAGAATCTTATTTACAAATCATCAGTTAATTTGAAATGATCAAAATTAAGCGATAGTAAATGATATAATTATTTCATTCCAATAGTTTTTCATTTAGTATCTACGAAAGATATATTTTTTACTATTGCGGATCGCAGTTAAATTTTTATTTATAAGAATTTAAACGAAAACGTCCATTTGTTATTTATGTAAACAGCTGTTGAGAATCTGTTCCATTGAAAACTGTAAGTCTATTGGCAATTTTTACCGAACACTTCTTGTGATCAAGAACCCCTGTCAATTGAATTAACGAAGAGAAGACAGAATATAATCCATTCAGCATCTAGAAATGAAATAAAATTTTTTTAAACACAAATAATATACGGCAAAATATAAGCAGAAACTTAATATTTTTAAAAACAAACCCGAATGACGAAGTTCTTCTTGATATAGAAAAACCCGGCCACAGATAATCCGAATGGTCTTCCTCCAAATTTCTTCATGATGCCAACAACCTGAAAGTCACAAATTTAAATAAAACAACACAGACATTGTGATTTATAAAAATGAAATTATACTTTGAATTTAAATTCCGATGACAATGGAGAGGAATGAAATTTCCCTATAGAGATGAAATTGTCATACAGCTGAAAAAGTAAGAATACAATTAATAAAATTTAATTTTGTTATTTATTATTGCAAAAAAGTGCATTAGCAACTAGGTAAGATAATAGTAGCCACATTCTAAAAATCAATAAATGATAAATTTAATGTTTATCAGCGAAACAGAAAAATTAAATTCACAATAAGGTAAAATGTAATAAAAACATTACTAATATTAATACACGATAAATTTCACTGCAATAATAGTAGTAATGTATTGAATTAACACTTACAATTGATGTGAATGACGATAATGCCCATGATACTATAAATGTTCCAATTAATAGAAGTAAAACACCAACACTGAAAAACAACCGCAGAATCAAATCTAAATGCAGAAAAAGTGTACCGTAGAGAAAAAAGCAAGTTTCATATAAAAAGTGCGTATAAATAACAGGAATTAGAATCTTCCATTTTTCATTGAATCCTTGGCAAATTTCCCAAAATTCCACAAGTTTTTCCATAAGATCTTGAAGAAAGGAATCGGTCGCATCTTTAGAAAATTGTAATTCATTGGATAATGTAGTTAATTTATTTGCCAACATTAACATATACAATGAGGTGTATAGGAGAATAGAAAATATATGTGATATAACATATATTGCGCTGATTTGTGCACTAACGGTGCAAACAATGACGACGCTGTAATTAGTTTGAATATTCGCGATAGTATAAAAAGTGACGAATGCTACTAATAAAAACGAGCATATTAATGTCGAACAATAGACGATGAAATATGTGACAATATATGTTTTTCTTTTCAGTAAATTTTTTGCTTCTTCAGTACAATTGTTTTTTTTATAATGAATATAAAATTTGTTCCTTTTGACGATGCTGTATTGGATCGCTACATATAAGCATAAAAAAAACATAATTAACTTAGCGTAAAGAGAATTGGATCCTGCAATAAGAGCTAATTCATTGCAGGGAACGTTCGGAGATATACACATTAATAAGAAATATATTGCTGTGCCCCATAACATAAACTCGATGGCACAGACATATAATGTGAAAAACTTTTCAAAGCTATCGGTCCTTGGTTTACGACACTTGCAAATTTCGACGATATCCAGCCCAAATACTTCCATAACAGAAAAATAAAATTGAAATATCGGAGCGTGACAAAAGTCAGACAGAGGTAAGTTTACTTGCAAAGACATGATTGCAAAATTGTTGTTTTTTAAAATACTATTATCGATTTTGAAGTGTATTTATGTGTTGATCTTTGTGATTGTTAAAAGTTGTGAAATTATTCGTATGCTGTATAGAATTTCATTTCCAAGTTGGATTCAATTACGATTACTGCGCTTGTTTTCCATTATTTTCGTGTCACTGTAAATGAAATCACTAAACACTAATATTAGCGCCATAGGTGTTCTAGGACCTCATGAACAAATCGTGCGCGGTGAGTTTTTCGGATTCTTTCACGTAAATAGGAAGTAGTCCCTTTTCGAAAGTTGTTGCGAAAACAATTCTGCGTGGCTGCGCACTGATTTGTTACATTGCTGTTTCCCATCAAATTATTCCATTCACCAATTATACGCATGATCCTGAAATCAATTTTTCAAATGATATCCGCCTACTTTAACTCGGTTGGTTAATTCAAAATTGCGTATTGATTTTTAGTAGAAGGAGGCTGGAACACTAATAATGAAAATTAATCGATATCAAAAAGTTGCAAAGATTTATCTAAAGAAAATAATTTAAATATTAAGTTCATATAGTCACTAAATAAATTCTAAGACATTTGAAAATTGTATTAATATATTAAAATAATTTTTACATAAAAATGTTGTAGTTTACCTTATAAAATTGGCTTCTTGAACATGTAATTTCAATTATTAATATCTGACCGGGTATGTCCACCCCAGTCTGTCAACCCGTAGCACTCTAATGTGGGTTTGGTGAATTTATAATGCGCTTGCTAAAAACAAGTGCCGGTAGAAGAAAAAGAGTAAAAAATAGCTTGTGGCCATAAAGCAGTTAAAGTTCAGTCAAATTTACAATGATATTTCTGAGTGGTGAGGAAGAGTTCCGTACATATCTTGGAGAGTTCATCGTAGAAATTTTCCTTTCATTTTTAATTGCGTGGACTCGTTTTTGATGTTAAAAACTAGTAGGTTTACACTTAATCTACTTGGCTATATTCCTGGGCTAATTATATGTATATATTTATCTATTGTATGATATATATATATATATATATATATATATGAAACTTTTTATTAATTTTTATACTGAATAATTGTAATTAATTAATCAAATACTATTTAACTCTGACTGGAGACATTTTTAACGGTTTAAATGCAACCAACTTGAAATGTTTATATTTTAGGACGTGAATATGATATTTTAGTACAGAAACAGTTAATAGCATGCGAAATAGTACGGCACGTAGTACGGCATTTTTGCACACTAGAAGTTTTTTTACGTTCTTCTGTGTTACAACATTTAAACCGTGTGGTTTATCGAAGATACTTAGCAAATTTGGCAACCTCGAAAGAATATCACATTGTATATGAATAGCAGAATGAAGATTAAATTATATTAGGTCGTTAAACAGATTTATATATGTTTAGAATTATGTCCACATCGAGCACTACATCTTGCATGCTGTACAGAGACATTGTAATACCGGTAGTATTCGTAGAGGAACATCTGTCCAAGCAATTAAGTTAGCATATTGCGGTGGGTACTTGGAATAATCCGGGCAGTCAAAAACCCCAGGCATTTATGGGAGGTGTTCCGTCTGAAAAATGTCAAGCCCATCTTTTACCACCTGGCCAGTTCATTGTGCGCCTGGCCAAATCCGGGCAGTCAAAAACCCCAGGCATTTATGGGAGGTGTTCCGTCTGAAAAATGTCAAGCCCATCTTTTACCACCTGGCCAGTTCATTGTGCGCCTGGCCAAATCCATAATTGTCTTGATATAATGTTAATTTTTTGCTCACTAGACAGAAAGTATAAAGATAAAAACAGTAGTCACTGTTATACAGTAAAGTGTCTACGTACCATTAGTGACTTGTATAAAAAACTTTTATTGTTTTACATCTTTAGGTAATAAACATTAAATTTTAATCACCAGATCTTACACGAAAAAACATAACTTATTCTGAAATATTTTTAAGCATAAATCTGTAGCCATATTTTGAGTGACCATAATTATACGTTTAATTTTTGCTAATGCCGCAAGCAAAGAACTCTTTATCTATAAAATGGATTGTATATTCACAGCATCGCGAAACGTGGCTGATCTGCCAATAGGGGATACCTGTCAGGAGTACTTTTGTAAAAAAATTATCTTATAATTATAAGTTACAAACATGAAGAATACTCTGAAACTCATATTCGCCAGTCAATTAGAGGCATAAATCAGTGTTCTTAGTTTTATCAACTCGTTCACTGGTCGGTCACTTTTTATTTATACAAGGCACTAATACTAGGCAGAATGTTATAGCAGGGGATATTCTTTAACATTTTTAACATTTTTTTTTTTAAATATAAGCTATATAAAATTATATTTTATATTCAGATTATTCTTATCTCTTAAAAGCTAATTTTGAATATGAATGCATATTTTATTATATAAGTCTTATTATATATATAGATAATAAATATTGTTAATGGAACCGAATTTCTGATTTAATTTATTGCTGTAATTATCGAAGAATGGAAAATTCTTCGAATAACTAGCATAATGGACTTACTTATTATAATATAATTAAATCGATCAATATTACTAAAAAATTTAGTAATTTTTCTTTCTTTTTTTTAAAAAATATTTTACGTATAAAGATTTATGAAATAGATGATATAGATTTCGTTCATAAACGATGATTTATATTTGGAAATTAAGGTCATGAAAGCAAATGGGAGAAGTAATAAACGAAGAAAGCTAAATTTTATCAAGTTTTACCTATTGCTATATTTCCTTTAATTTAAAAAGTTTTTCTTTCTTATTGCCAATAATGTAACTGTGAAATGTCCCGTACGTCATTATTCGTGTCATTTAAAAATCACAATATTGAACTTATATAAGTTGTATTAATAAGCCATATTGCGAAAATAACAGTGAAGATATCAAAATATCTGCAAGAATAAAAAATATAAACTGTAATGATTGTATGACTACGTTTATTCCATTATCTAAAATGAATTTTTAATTGTAAAATTGAGAAAGAGAAATTTAATCTTGTAGATATGTCGTTACAACATGATTTTTGCTTTGAAATCCATATTGTTCATGTTTAATAGTTATGTTTTTAAATCTATACTTAATATTATAAAGAGGTAACGTTTGTAAGTTTGTTTGCAGCAGGTAATTTCCGAAACAACTCATCCGATTTCAAAAATTCTTTCACAAATATTTAGAATGGAACCTCAGGGTGGACATAGGCTGTATATTATTCCGTTAGACATTCATATAAATTAAAATATATAATCTAGGTTAAGGCTTTTATCTCCAACAGATGGCGCTACGAGTACGACACCCTAAGTTTGCTTTTCTGTGTGGCATTATGCTTTTCTGTGAAAATGAACTAAAGCGGATCATCTTCTATCTATCTATATAAAGAAAAATGTAATGTTCGTTTGTTCCTACCGATTCCTTTGAAATTTTGACACAACGCTGCATTCAAATACGCACGTGTTTTTATATAATATACATGTCGAAATCCCCCCGGGAGATGGACAGGATTAAGTCTTACTCTAAAGAACTCTGCTTCTATTTATACTATTTTAAATGCGGGTTTTTGCGTTTTTCATTGCGTTTTAATACGGTACGTCACAGAATATACACTACGAAGGGATTTTTTGATATTCCCCCCGTGGGGGAGAGGGACAGGATTAAGGCTTACCGTAAAGAACTCTGCTTCTGTTTATACTATCTCAGATGCGGATTTTTGCGTTTTTGATTGCGTCTTAATAGGGTACGTCAAGAAAATGTTCAGTAAGAGATTTTTCGAAAAATTCCCCCCCCCACGGGGGGAAGTGTTACACATTTATAATAGATACATTTTGAGTCACAACAACGTGTGGTGGGGTCTGCTAGTATTTTATAAAATGTTTCATATATAGAGGAGGTACAGTCACGTGATACGACGTCATCGGTGTGCCTAACAAAATATCAGCAAACAATATTGGTTGCTGATATCACGTTACCTTGCTTGATCACTTTATTGTGTCAACGTGAAAAAAAGGAATTTACCAGACTTTTCAGCCGAATTGAAAGGTAATGATTTGATAAAATATCACACGAATTTAAGCACGTTTAGCTTATTTTCCGTAAAATACGAAACTGCTTTATAAAACGAGTTTGAAGATTCAGATAAAAATAATTAGTGGTTTTTGCTGTACAGTTTATCAGATATTAAGCTTTGTAAAAACTCCTAACTTATGCCTTCGATTTCTACATTTTTTGTATTTTATATATGACATTATTACATGATATATAATATTATATCTGATTATTATTTTATTTTATATTTATACATGTATATATATTTTGTTATAATTTTTCTATCATTTTTGTATTTGAATTTATATATTCTATTTTTAGAACACCGTTATTATTTTTCTCGTTTAACCTGGGGACAGTCTATCGAATAGGCAAAAAACGATAGTTAGATTTAGATAAATTTTTATCGGCGTATTAGCTCTATGTACAGCTTTTGTTAACATATACAATAACGGTAATAATGTAAAATTAAAAAAAGAAATGTATTAAGTTAAAACACGTCACGCCCATATCCCGAAATAACTCGGGCAAGTTACCTAGCGTTATAAAACAAACGGTTTTTTGGACTCCCTGGAAATTTTTTTTTATTTGGATTTTTGGATGCTTTTTAAGTCTCCAAATGTTTTCAAAAATTTTTACCCGAGCGAAAAAATTTTATTGCGATTTTAATTTACCTTTAATGAATGACGCACGATTAATGCTTAATTGTTTTTTTATGTGATTTTTTTTATCAAATTTAATTCATCGTTCTAAAGTTGTAGTGCACGGATTTTCCTTCTGGAAAGTTATTTAAAGCTAGTTTCTGATGTGATAAGCAACCTCCAATAGTTTTTAATTTTTTAATTAATAAATTTTATTATATATAAGTTTAATTAAATTGGAGGGTTGAAAATCGCAATAAAAATTTAATTTTTTAAAAAATATTTAAAAATTTACGGCCAGCTAGTATTCACTATACTATAACCTTTCTCCTCCTGAGACTTCTATGAGAATGTCCCGTGAAATCCAACACCAGCTGTTTCTCAAGGTCATCCAGCTGTAAACACAATGACTCATGAGTGTCAGATTTCACAGAAAGGCCAGAAAATTAAAAATAAAGTTTGAAGCTTTTTCTTCAATATTAACGCATTTCTTTCGTTTTTTTCAGTTTTAAATATTTTTTATGTTTAATTACAATTAATATAAAAAATTGCAAGGTCGCAAGGGAGTTAAAGTAGTAACAGCTATTTTTTTCCTTGTAACACACACTTTCTGATGAGGGTGGATGTGAAGTTTTCAAAAAGCATTAGAAAAGGTGATGTGGGTTGCCAGATTTTTTCGATATATATATACCGACGGACTGACGACAGTGACGACGCGTGTCACGGGGGAGAGGTGCAATGAAAAGCGAGTACAAGTGACTGAGAGATAGAATCGGTGCCTAATCCTCGTTAATCGATTCAGAACGATTTTTAAATGTTTTTGTTTTTGATAAAATAAATAATATTTGCTTNAATTTGTATTTTTGTGAATAAATAAATAAAAAAATATTATACATAAAGTTTTTATATAGATTATATATTTATTATTGTTTTTATAGCTGCTGTTGCGTTTTTTGCTACACATATTCATGTTCGAAGTTCCAAAGGTTAAATATAATAAAAATTTTATTTGTTATTGGAATTCACTAGTATTTAAAATTCTCACCCCTATTTTAGAAACTTAATGTTTAGTTTTTATTATAATTAAAAAATTTAGCAACGAGTTGCATAACTTTTCCAACAAGAGTATTTAAACTGCATGTGGCACAGTTTGTTGTGTTAATTTATTTAAATGTTTCTATGTTATTGATTATTATAAAATGGTAAAAAGCTCAATATTGAGGGTAAGGACGAGTTTTATAAAATGTTGTAAGTGCTAATAACGAATAAAATCGTCTAACACTACTCGAGATATGACACACGACCATCTGTACTTCCTCAACCCTTAATTTTTAACCATCAAAATTTAATAGCATCAATTCCCCTAATACACGAAGCTCCCTACAAAATTTCAGAAATTTCTGACAAAACACATGTAAAGTATTAAGCTTAAAAATGAATGGCTAAAAACGTGTAACTCTCTTCCCCACACTAACATCCACAAATACAGAAAAGCCCCGAAATATTCTTGCATTTCTGGATGTTTCAAAGTGTCTTCAGTCCAGAAATGTAAAAATCTTGCGGGATCGTTTGATGAATAATCTCTATATTCTTCCTCTATTCTATATAAGTGCAGAGAGAGTAATAAAATAAAACTAATTTTTTAAACATAATCACATAACAGTTGGCGCCACATGAAAATGACTTGTAAATTAAATTGAAAATCACGAGAAAGTCCTACAATAGAAATGACATTTTATTTTAATAAATAATTGAGCTGCAATTTCAAAAAAAAATTGTATACTTATAAATATTCATTGCGATCTGTTTGTATTTTCTTAAACTCTAAAGCTGAGGTAGATAGGTAAAAGCGGAGACCAGATCTAGAAATCTTACGGTAAGGAGGCCCAAATTATCTATACAGGAACTGCCGATGCAAACTGATAGTCACGTTATTTCTATTCAAATCTTTTTTCCTGAAAGCAGTAAATACAAGACCATTGTCTTAATTGCTAACAGAAAAGTATGATCAACAGGAGCAAGACAATACAGTACTAACTTGAGGTATAGAACATATATTTTAAATGAAATAAATTTGAAATATGATTCAAAATTGCAGCCTGGCGTTGTGACCATGTCACAATAGATAATTGTTCGTTTATTATGGAAATGATTTTATTTATTTTTAATTAATTAAAATAACATATATGTTTGTATTATGTACATACATGACTTACTTATAGAAAATGGTGCATATGTATATATATATATGGCAGTAACCATATATCAATAAAAATTCGTTACTGTCTACTCCATAATTGCTTGTTCCTAACGGATTGGTTTAAAATTGATTTTAGCCGATATGCCATATCGATATTTTAGGGGTAGTGCAAAAATAATTCGTTATACATTGTGAAATGATTTAATAACTTTTGTAAATTACTATGTTTAATCCAACCAGTTATATCCGATGTTTTTCAT
>NW_019384793.1:63658-103131 GCF_000671375.1 Centruroides sculpturatus | reverse complement strand
CAATTTAAGATGGTGAAAGAATTTTTGAAATCAGATGAGTAGTTTTGGAGATTACCTGCTGCATACAAACTAACATACAAACATTACCTCTTTATTATATTAGTATAGATTATTTCATCCATTTTATGAAATCGTTAATGTAAAACTTATGTTTTGAAAATTAAAAGAATTTAGTTTTAATTTTCTGATCACAAATTTGAATTAAATTAAATTTTATTTTAATAATAAGTTTAATATATTCCATTGGCTCATAAATTAAAGGACTCGTACAACATGAATTTTATAAAACACGGAACGGATCTACCGTGTTATAGGGGGTCTACTGTACTTTACCGGTGATAGTCATCTATTAACTGGTAAATTTGTTATTTTGTATTTCAGTTGGTGGCATTGTTGGTGCACATTACAACTAAAAAAATAAATAATTTTCTGATTAATAATTTTTAAAATCATTGATTTTTGTTACAAAAGTGGAATTGAATAATTGTATAAAAAATTTTATCTAAAATACACTCTTAATACTTTTACTTTAAATACAAAATGACATAAAATATATGCTTATTACGATCCTTTTAAGACTTGGAACGTTCGATGCCAATATTCCGTTGATAACATTACAGGATAAAAAATTCAATTTATTACAAGCAATTACAGTATGAATGTGTACACTTTATACTTATCACAACCTGTACACTTCATACAAAACTGTTATATTTATAAACAACTCTTTTTAACTCAGCACACCATAATATTTAACTAGAGAAATTGCAACAGGAATGTTTATCCTCGACTGTATTTTTCGGGAAAAAGTCTACAGTTTGCGTACACTGTACATTACATTGAAATAATTCTTGCCCTGTACTTACAGCATGGAAAAGATCCATTTACAGTAGTACGAATTTTCTAATAATTCTTCTTATTTGTCTCCAAGTGTCTTACTTTACTAAATTTTGTCTTCCAGCTGAAAAGGATTTGCCCAATGGACAAGGCTTTAAAGCAACTCTAGAAAAAGATCATATGCCAATGGATAGTTGCATATTAAGAGGCACCTACTTAATTTGTCTGAACAAATAGACACTAGAGGAACTTTCTGAGGAAATGTGGCCCCAAAAAGGTTTTAGACACGTAGAAAATATTTGTAAAACTGCATTGTTTTTGCGACTTTTTCGCAATCTTTTCATTATTTTATGGTTAAAAAAGGTCATTCGAAGGAGCCCATCGCCTATTTTTTACAATACTAATAACACACAAGCTTATTGCAACACTTGTTTGGGTATCTATGCCTCGAATTTAGTCTGACATGACACTTTCAACAAAATAAATAATAAAAAAATAAAATTGATACAATACAAAAAAGCGAATATATTTACTGCATATGTAAAATATCACCTTTGCAATGTTTATCGACAGATAACTTGATGTAAATAAAATATTGTACGTGTAAAAAATTGTTATTAAAGTTTTATATATAATTTTTATTTTATTTACTTTACAGGTAACACGCAAGTAATGTAGAAAATTTAATAACAAAAATTTTTCCAGGTGACGTCGGTAGATGGTGCGACGGTTCACTTTGAATCACGTAGCGTATATCCCACTGTTCGTAGGAGTGACTTTGAATGTGTCCAGTGGGACGAAAATGGAGGAGGAACGTGAACTGCCGCAAGACAATAGTGATTCAGAAAGTAAGTTTGGAAAGTAAATTATTATTATTTTTTAAATTAAGGTAAAGAATAAATTCGAAACGAGCAGTGAAACTAATTAGAAAGTGAGTAGGACAAGCACGACTGGCATTTTACTTGTTAAAGTTCCTTCCAGTTACGTTACGTTTGATAAACTTTTCGAAAGTTTGTGTTGTAGAATTAAATAAAGGAGTTATGTTGTAAAATATAGTTAAAAATGGTTGAAAATTGTACATTTTACTTGGAAACAGATTTTATTGTCATTAAATGTGTGAATAATTTATAAAATTGTCTTTAATTCAAAATATCAATTATAATTATGTTATACAGTAGACTCCTCTATAACACGGTAGACAAGTTCCGTTTTACATGAATTTCGTGTTTTTCCAGTCACTTAAATACATGAGACAATCACAGCTTGGCACGTGTGCAGTTTAGGGACTACAACTGTTTGCAAGGTTTTCTTCTATAAAATTAATCGATTCTAGGCTAAATTGACTCAACATTTCCAAAACACGTATAATTTTTTTTTGAATAATTCATATAAACTATGCTATAAACAAAAAAAAAATTGTAAAATTACTTACCGAGTGGGCACCATTCGACGACTCCATCACTTAAATTAAGCTTGTTTTCGTCGCGGAATAGCGCATCGAACGGCAGGCGCGTGTTTCCTGATAAGTTATTTTTCTGCGAAAAATTTGCTGAACTTTGGAGACATTATTAATATAAAAATAATTTTTATGGCCGTTAAATAATAAATGGTTTTTAGTAGGTCCAGTGCTCGTTTAAACTCAACAGTTTGTGCAATATCCGCTATTGGTCTAGATTCGACCAATCCTGTAGCAACACGAGTCGGCGATGACGTTTTACCGTATTATACGAGTCTCTTTTAGCGTGTTTATACGAATACAATCGGAATGTCTTGCCGTGTTATACGAATCCGTATTATATAAACCCGTTTTATAGGGGGATCTACTGTATATAATTTTACCAAATGTTGAAATCTTAAATATGTTTGAATTATGAATAATAAAAGTTTTTATAAATGTAAAAAGGTTATTTTTAAAACCAAGATGGTGAATTCTACTAGTGGATACGTGATAGACGACGACCACGTGAATTATAAAAGTTAGCGTTAATATCATTGATGTTGATATTGACTATCTTCTACTTATAGCTTGTTAACAGAAAATATGTACAGTACATACCTTTATATATTTGAGAAGTTATTTATTCGTTAATCGTAAAACTAAACACAAAGGATTTGTCTAGAATATTATCGTATAAGGATCATCCTTACTGTATGAACTCTCCGAAGAAATGAATGGCTCTGCCTGTTAGCTAAGAACACTTGATGAGTTGTCTATTGGATCTTTAATCTGTAGAGAGGACTGATTAGTGACTAGAAGGAACGGGTGACGTTTCTTCCCGGATGGGACTAACCCGAACTTTTTGGGATTAAAAATGTTTTTCATTTATGAAGGTTCATATATAGTTTAATATTCAGACAAAACGTATTGAATTACATGTATAAAGATGACGTCGATGGATAATGTCTAGATGCAAGTAGAAAAAGAAAAGGGTCTCCGCATGTCACACCTCTTCCTTTCATTAGCTAACACATTTCCCATTGTCAAATGAGGTTTTAAATGAAACTTTACGTAACGTTTCGTTTACGTTTCGTCACGTAACACTCGTTATGTGCTTCACTTCGACATTGCATTTATAGCTGTTTTTTTTTTTTAAACTCTTTTCTACCTCCAAAATAAAGCTTATTGCCTGTAATAATGTTTGGGATCATCCATAAATTATAACACTATTTTCATACTTTCTAACAGCCATCCGTCATCCTTTACGCACCGTAACGCCGTCGCACGTACCCATGCTAAAAATTACGCGATAGAACGGGGTGTCGTACGTTTCATTATTTATTAGGTGTATAACGTATAGTACAAGGCAGTGGCGTAAATAAGGCACGCTATGCAACATTTCAGTAACAAAAATGAATCATTGTTACCCAAGGATTGATATTTTAAAATCACGTGACGCTTTTTTAAATATCCCACCCATTCCCATGCATCTGATTACCTGCATACCCATCCAACGTATGCGGAATATGCAATTTATGGACCCATTTACATTTATTTAAACTATAATTAAGGTAATATAGTTTTAATAAATTTCAGAAAATTACAACAAATTTAAAGTTTTGTAAATTACAAATTTTCTGAGTGATGCTTCTCATAATGAAGTAATAAATCAAATCTGAAGCTTGATGTTCTCTCTCCCCTGATAAAATAAGGGTTGTAAAATTTGTAAACATGTATTTTCAATCATTACTGTGTAATTTTGATGGTTTCTGGAAGAGATGTGAAACATTCACGCCACAGTTCATTTCAGAGGGATCTCATAAGGCTGCGTGCTGTTGCAATTACATTTTTACAAGTAATTAAAACACAATAATTGTTGTGTGAAGTAAATTGTTTGTAAATCCTATCAAAGATATCAGTTATAAAAAATTATTTTTTACATATTCATATTTCAGTTTGATGTTTATTTCCTGTAGATGGTGATCAATCATCTTCTACTCAAGAAGGAGGTGACCAAACAATTGGTAAGTTTATTCATAGAACTTTTATACTTTTACGTGTAATTAGTTACAACATACTAACCTAATTTAGATACTGAAATGGAAGAACAAGAAATTATTTTTGAGGGAGTAGAGAAGATGCAGGCCACTGCACAGGATACTCCAGTTGAAACTAGGATAATAGAAGGATCATTTCCTCTTTTTGAAGGCCCGAACAGAGGTAAATTATTATAGTATCGAGCATTCCTGAATTAAGGCAAGTAGAATATTGAAAATCTTAACTTTGTAATGGGCATAAAAAATTGTTAATTGAAAGAAACAAAGTATGACGCATATACGAGACCTTACCTGAATAGAAACTCTGTTTAATCTGTTTAATATTTTAGAAAGAATAGAAGAAATAGAAACAGAAGAAGAAGAAACAGAAATGAACCATCAGATCACAGAATTGGCAGAAAAACTTCAAACATCACATGTCGGAAAATGTTACGTCTGTGAAAAAATAGGTCGAATATATAACAGCATATACTTGTGTTGCGACTGTATCAATAAACTTGAAGAACTGACTGAAAACGGGCCAACAGTCTTCTGCGATATTGGATGTCCCAAAAATTGCTCTTCCTGTCTTCTTTCTATTGTTTTCCGATACATGAAAGTGGAAGATATTTCTAGTAAGTGTTTTTATTACTTAGAGATTGTCTTATTTCTTTTTAAAATGTATTTCTTCTATACTCAGCATATAGAAAAATCGATTACAATTCGGAATTATTGAATGAGTATGTGGGTGGAGGAACAAAAGACAAGGTGAGTCCTCTCTTGAAGTATCCATTTGTTGTTCTAAAACGCGTGTCTAGTTACAAAATGGAATTTTAATTCCATATGGTGGATTACTCAATTTGATATTTCATTCGATGTATGGAATCCATGAGATAAGCGATGATACTTAACAATATACAAGAAACTAAATATTTTTATATGAAAAACAGTCCTTGGAAGAAAAAGGTGCCGATGCTCATTTTGCCAAATACTTGGATCGGTGTTGGGATCGATATCTTCAATGGGTCTGGGAGCAGAAAGACATTTTTCTATTGACCGTCGACCAAGCGGTAAGTGATGACCTTCAAATTTAACATTCTCTTAAGACTGCAAGGTTATGTTTTAAGGTTATGTTAGCAATCTCTCTGCCCATTAAGTTTTTTGGGGTTTACTTTCTCAAGTGTTTTACATGGACGGTCTGTTCTGCAAATGTCCCAATTAACAACCTGAAGAAAGATTTAATTGTTAACAGAAGTGCAAAGAATGAAAAAATTTAAATGGAACTAAATTTTTCTCAAATATGGACGTTTTTACTGACCATACACTTAATTTATTTGCATTTCAACAATGCAAAGCGAGTGAATTATTTAATTTTTTTCTGATTGTTAAACAGGACATAGCAGAATGTGAAGATGCGATGATTCTTCTATTGGTGACCGTACTATTTTTTTAGCCATGTTTAATTATGAATTGTTTTTGAGGTCGTCATTATAAAGAAACTTTGTAATTTTTGCCACTTACGTATATTTGGGTGATTGAATCATCGTTTGTTTATACATACTCTGGGTGTTCAATGCAATTGTTCTGCTTCAACCCAAGATGAAACGAAGGATGAAATTTCAGGATCTAACCTCTAGAAAGGATTGGGATTCGTACTACTGAAGATACTAAGCGAATACATTGATTGACGGGCATCTTGGCTAACAAGAAGTGGGAGGAAAAAAAAAGATTTCAAAACTTCTCCGCTATTACATTTACAATAATTTTTTAAAAGTGTAAAAAGTAAAGACCTTTTAAAAGTGGATTATTAAAAGCAACTTTTGGCCAGATCTCTAAAGAACGATAAAGACTTTGTAGTTAGTGCTGAAAGTCTTAAACTTTGATTTCAGTGAAAGATTAAATGTGTCGTCAATTTATTGTGTTTCACAATTCTAGTTCAGGTCGGAGATTCATTATGATTTTAAACGAAGATTTGTTTTCGTTTCAGATCGTTGTTTTAAAAGCAAATGGCAACAAAGGAAAGTACCTAACAGCAATTGCCGATCAGGTAGGCAAAGGGCCAGCCTTCAGAGTGGACGAGGGATACATCAATCCGGATGACATCAAATCCTACAAGTACAGATGTTTGTTCTTTACTATCCTGAATGCAGCCAGACAGATGTCCAATTTAGATTTTTCGTTTTACCATTTGTATCTCCTGAAGTTACTTTGCCTCTTTTACTTGGGTGAGTGCCCAGTCCTCATTATTACCCTTTGATCAAATATATTTTAACTTTTCCCTTTATCTCTAGACGAGGCAACAAGTAAAGCGTGTATCACCCTTTCAGATGCGACGACATTAGCTGAAGATTATTCGTTTCTATTAATGCAAATATGCTCCGAAAAGCAAGTGGTAGCCATCAGAGAAGTTATGGATTTGGTACAGTCACTTGACAAGCAACTGACTATCAGAAACGAAAACAGTAGAGCGGTGGAAAGACGTATCGAGGCTTTATGTAAGTAGGACGACAATCGTTTCTCTATTTTTTGCGTGTCTAACGAAATACTTTAACTTTTAGTGGAGGAAAATCGAGGAAAGATCAGTTTTCAACTTCCAGTAAGTAAATTTTTTCGATTTGTATATTATTCTGTTAGAAAATTGTAGTTCAAGCAGTGGATCGCAGACTATGAAAAGGAGGAATAAGCTATAAAAGAGGCATCGTACTGTGCATTATACAAGGAGCTTTAAATCCTGATTTAAAGATGGATCAATCCTCGCACACGGTGGCACTTGTTGCATTTGAAGCTAACGTGGCCTCTACAACAAGGAATAAGTTTCAACAAACAAAGTTAAATTAGTCAATGGACAAATATCATTTATTAGTTTCTTTTATACATAGGTATTTGCAGAATAGGCTAAAAGTCTCGAGTTTTCTGTAGTTTGAAGATTAAGAAAATGGCAATCGAAATGAAAAGGGGCACTTGCCAGAGTATATAGGCGCCTCTGACTCTGAGTTTTTTTTTTATTTTGAAAGACTCAAATCCGAAGCGGATTTTTGTGATGATTCTTCAGAAATTTCAAGATCGATCGTCATTTTCATTCAGGTTTATCAAAAATCTTTCCTCAACGATGAAAATCGACTTCACTTGTCAGTTGAGTTTCTCGCGAACAATTTAAACTTTTCCGTAATCTCGGACTTTTCGAATTTATTCTGTCTGATAATGTTTTTGTTGTAAATTATTAGTTATTTAACACACGGTTTCTTATGTTAGCATCCACTCGGACAGGAGAGTATTCCATATCGCTTCATAAACGAAACCTTCCATGAATGTCTGTCGGCTGCAAGGTCCTGCCTCGTGGATCATTTTACTCTGCACGATTCTCGAAGCTTGATTCAAGCCAATATAATCAAATCGGCGCTGTTTTTTCGCTCGATGTATGATATTCCAAAATCGTCGCACTACGATGACGAAATCACCATACAGTTGAAGAAGATACTTCAAGATATAAAAGAGACTGGCAGACGAATTGGATTTCATTCTGGAAACGCCATAGTACCAACGCAGTTGTTGTTGACAAATCCAAGTAAGTAGAAAATTATTTTCAAAGTTCTGTAAAATTAAACTGTGTTTAGCGTTACATATAGCATAAGTATATTTTACGTTCTATCGGAATATGTAAAGAATATGGTGAAACGTATTGCTCTAGTATATGGACGTTTTGAACGTTTGTTTGACTACTCTTGTGCTTAATTAATTGAGCTTTAAAATACTTCTGCATTCTAGTTAAATGTCATTATTTTCCATCGAGGAGCAATGAAAAAAGAGAGAGTTAACATCCATTAACATTAAAGAATTTGTTGAACAGTGAGATTATAGCAACTGTACAGATTCCATATCGTTTTGTCATCGCTGTAGTATTTGGTGTTGTAAAATTACCACGCGAATTTGCGCAATTTTCGCTTCAGCACCACTGTTACATTGCTGAATTTAGCAATGAGCGCATTGTATTAGTGTTAAATTAATGGGTTCATAAATTATTCTTTATAGCTTTAAATCTCATAAATTAATGGTTTTATTTCCTAGTCAATTATGATAGCCTTCGTAAGATTCTGTAAGCAATTTGCTCCACCATTAACATATCCTGTTTCTAATTATATCTAAGCCTTAGTTACGCCCGTTTGCATGTCATTACAGCCTATTAAAGGAGCTACCACACACTGAATTATTAGTTGGAAGGGTACGAAAAAGTGAAGAGAGAATACGAAAATCCTTCGTTTTCTTTTATTTAAATTTGTACTTGTTGTCTGTAAACGATATCCACATCATGGGTTGAAATAGATTTTTTTCTTACATTTTTCCGGAAGGAGGTCCTAAAATTTATGGATTGCAGGAATGAAAAGCAGAAAAACTGGAGTTGTCACGCAAGTTAGCTGATACTAGGTCTACTAAAACAAAAATACATTGAAGGCTTATCTCACTAAAACTCATGTAACCAGTACTAAATCCCTATCCTACTTTGGAACTTTAGCCAAAAATTGCAATGCACTAATTTTTAGTGTTTTCAAGAACAATATTGCATCGTGTTCTTAAATTATTACAGAAACTTCAATATTTATTATTCTTTTGCAGAGGAAACATGATTACTTGCTACATGTATTTTTAAGATCATTTGTTTTATTACTAGATAATCTCCCTATCTAATTTCGAATTATGTTTTATATAGATGCTCCGTAAATCTTCGTATAATTTAATGTATAGATTAGTAACAATTAATCAACCAACCAACAGAGCAGAAAATAAGGTTGTGGAAATTAATTTGTCAAAATACACCTCTGGCGAATTCTAGGAATTCCACAAAGATGACTCTTGCACAAATAATAAGGCAGAATGGCGTTTGAGCTAGGGTTTTGAAAATTATTTCTCTTCTGTTATCTTCGCAATGTTCTGCAAGTCTTGTTTCACTATACAAGTTCATAGCCTTTCACTCCCGTTGTGTTTAAATATACTGAATAGTGTTCTGACATCACCAAATAACACAGAAGACATTTTGTCAGTTCGAATGGGTCCACAAACGGCCATCCCTTCTACATATATAGAAGGAATGGCCGAACGCTAGAGTTGTCACATATACTAAACTTATAAATTTAAAGTAAAAAGACTAGAATTACTAAAAATCCTATTATTTTAATATAGAAGTAAATAAAGATGTTTATAATTTTTTGAAAAATTGAAAATAAAGTACTAATTACGTTGCAGGATCAGGAGTGAAGATGCGTTATACCTCGCAAGTGCACTTGAAAAAAGTGTTCCTGCATAAATTGTCTGCAGTGAGCAAGATAGACGTACCTACTCTCAAATGCCTTATGCCGTCGACCGACTTGCAGGGCTATCTCCAAAACGATAAACTACTCTCACACTTTATTCTCTTCTCTTCATTCTTGCAGAAGATCCTCCAGGCCGAAGCACACGTCACCCAAATCGGGTGTGGATATTTATTTGATCATCGACTTATAACCTTTGAATTGTACTAATTTTTTTTCCATAATGAGATGCGACAGAAGATTTAATAATCGCGTATTGTTAGTCATTCCGTGATCCTCGAAAACGAAACCTTAACCATGATTTATCTTAACTTGGATTTGTGAAAGGAAGACTTCAGTAATTCCTATTGTGTCGGGAACAGAGAAACGCCGACTTTGTTAAATAAACGCAATGTTAGTATTGTAATCTTAGGTGTTCGTACAATTTCGACATGTGATAAATTTACTTCTTACTTAAATCGAATCTTCTTGTAATAATGTAACTTATACTGTTAATTGTTAATTTAAGCAAGTCTTAAAATCTATGTTTAAATCTTATTTTTGTAACTTAAGAAAACAAAGTTTAATCATTTATCGCAATTATCCGGGTCCTTAGACTGAATAAAAACATATTGTGGTAATGCATGTAGTTTGATGCCTTTCTGTACTTTGCGTAGAAACCTGCAGTAACTCCTCAATATCCTGCTCGTCTGCCTCTCCTAGTGCTGCTGTATCGATGAGGTTGACAAGTTGGTCAACCTAACGATACAGCGATAAGCTTTTTTCATTGAGAATTGTTATTGAGATATCTCCAGCCATAACTTCTTCCACACTCCATTTACGTATTTATCGGTTAATTCTTGCCATGACAAGTCGATATTGCCTATGGTATCCATGTTTTTAAAATTGAACAAAGCAAACATAGATTTAAGGCTACGATTGAATTGCCATATTTTGCTAATTAATTCGTGTTTGTGAATAATCGTATTATATACGAATCAATGAAATGACGTGATGATTTGAATCAGCGTAATTTTTGAGCTGCTTTTTAGGCTTCGAGCATACAGCGTTTTATCGAATCAACGTTAAGCGGGTTTTATTGTATATCATTTTAGATTTGTATGGTATAACTCGGCACATACAAAATGCGTGTCGTATGGGCGTTCGCAGCAAGAGACCCCATTATAATATATGTAAAAAAGTAACGGGCATATTCTAATTGTATTGTATTCTAATTGTTGTAATGTTCCAAGATATAAATATGAGAAGAAAAATATTCAACGATAGATACACCTTTTTTTTAGTCTATTCTTACAATACTTTACGTCGTTCGTTCTTTAGATTTTTATTACACATGTGAACAATAATGAGCAAATCTATTGGAAATTGTACAGAACTATACAGGAAGTTTCGAAATTCCTGTTACAAACTCGCTGTTACTTAAGAAATGTGTCCTATATGTTCGTAATCGGAATTTCGAAAAACTGTATATTTTTTTTAGATTAACTGCTTACATTTTACGCAGGGATTTGACAAGCCAGGCTAACATAAAACCGAAATTTTTTGCAAAAATAGTTTGTTAAACTAATAAGTTAAAGTTACAACAGATCTCGGTTTACGCTTGTAAACACGTTAGTCTTCTTGTATATATTGAAACCGTGTCTTCTTTTTCTTGTTTGGCTTAATGTCACGACTAGGTGAATTCATAGACATTTGGCGATTTTTATCGTAAACTTTTTAATTCAGATCTATATTTGTCGAGATGCGTTTCGGGTTTCGGCCCCTTCTCGGTCGGCTACACAATAAAACATAAATATAAATTTCTTATATTACATAATACTCTATTATGGTAATTAAAGACATACTATTACATCCTGGGATAACATGTATACGATAACTGAAAATAATTTTAGTTCACTGTTGAATACAATCAATTATTAAAATTTTGGTGATTAAAAACGTTTTTAAAAGAATTTTTTAAACAAATAAAACCTTTTTAAAGTTGAGGTGATTTTGCAGCTAGCTTATATCTTATTCTTACCCAAGACATCTCTCAGGCACTTTCTGCATCACAACCACCCTTCTTTTAATCATAAGACTGGCAATAACGTTGCAAGCCTATTTCACATTTACATAAGGCTTAGATCACCTTAGTTACATATTCCCCATTGGGATATTATAATTATATTTATTTATTTTAATAATTGTAGCCAATTTTTATGAAGTTTTGTGTTTAAATTTTTGTTAATAATATTTTTCTCGGTATTAATTATTTCGTAGCTCTTTGAATTTTTTCTTCGAGATGTAATGGTATTTTCGATTGTGTTTAACGGCTGGTAAATCGCCATTTTCTGTTTGATTAGGTAAAATCGGATCGAGCGTTGGCATCTTTTCCATATTCTAATTTGATCGGCAATTAGTAACGTCGATAGGAGTTAACAGAATAATTAAAATGAAGAGGAGCAGCATATTCGCCAGTTCAATAATTTCCCAATTACAACAATATCAATTTATTGTTGACTTACAATAGTTCATTCATTCTATTATTGTTATTTTTACTGTATAATGGATATAAAATATAACTAAATGACTTCTCAGTATTGCTAATTATCTTAACCAGTTATTAATAATTCAGCTATAGGTTTTGCAGTATATTTATGATTGTCTGGTATCGCATTAACAAGGAAGCAACTGATAGACATTTTTTTAAAAATTCAACTGTTCCGATTACCGGGCATGTGATTTAAACGATATCGGTTAACCGAAATGAGTTTTCTATTTTTCACGGAGACTCGAGAGTTCATAGGTTTACAAAATTATTAAAAGGTAAAACAGTAAATAATATATATTTGTTAAATTCACTTTCGGTTTTTTTCTTATTAAAGTTAATTATAGTTCATATTAATAAGCGTGGTTTTATTTATGCTGAAAATATTACAGTAAACCCTCAATTTTATGACAAATAATATGTAGACTTTTCTTTTTCATATTTTGTATTCTATTCAAATAAATGTACTAAAAAGTAAAAAGAAATTAATATTTTTTTCTGATTTTACAATACTCTTTGTAGCATGCAACCAAAAATAAGTGTGGAACTCGTAGAAAAACATTAAAAGGTGGCAGAAAGTGCAACTAAAAACATTTTTAAACACGAACACCCCACAATTCAATTTTTGGTCTCGTGATACCAAGAACACTGTGAAGGCTGGAAAAAAATTACTACTACTTTCCCGCCCTGTATGTATACATAAGCAAAATATTTATACATAAGGGGAAGTATAGGAACCATCTGAGTTCTTTGCAAATCTACAATTTTTTTGACATTTTGTATTCAATGATGAAGATACTAAATTAGGCACAGGAATTAGCATATAAGGGGCATTAATGCTATAAAATTTTGGTTGTTAAAAGTCGAGGGGTGAGAGATAAAGGAAGGTCGTGTGTCTTATTAGCTTTTACAGTATTTTTTTATGAAATTCATCTCAACCTTCAAATTTAAGCTCTCTGCCATTTGCTAATAATTAATAATAATAGGGAATCTTGAAAAGTACTATTATTAAGTTCAAAAATGCAACGTCAAGAAGTGCAAAAAAAATTCGCGGTTTTTTCTGTATGTATGTTGTTAGTGTGTACAGGGGAACGTTTTGTTCGCCCTCTTTAATACTTAACTGATTGTTGTAACATGAGCACAATCCGGAACTTCCTCTCTCCTTGTCACTCGTTATGTGAAACGTCGCTGGTTAAGCGACTTCTTTTTTATAACTTCTGCTCGTTACGCGAATTACTCGTTATGACAGGTTCTAGTTAAGCGAGGTTACACTGTATATGTAATTAATTTATGTTTTGATATTTTATTTCGTTAAGAAAATTCAAATCTTTTAGGAAAATTCCCATTATTCCACTGTACACATCGGTTCAATCCAGAAATGTCTTGACGTTCGTAGCATAACAGAAAAAATCCAGCTATTAGTTGCTTAACTTTTCTGGCAACTTTTGTTGCGCCATCTGCTATGATACAGTATTTACTCACATATAGAACGAAGTGTGACTTTAAAGACCAAAATAAAGAAAATTAGATCACGTAAAGCTGGACAATCAGGAACCATTTTTGCCAATTCTTAACAGTCGAATTCATTTTTAATCGATTAAACTTATCAGTTACTCCGAATTCTGATTTTCAAATAGTCATCTGTTTTCACGTGGGAATGAATTAAAACTTATATCCTGTTCACGTGTAATTTTGGAATTAAATTCAAAAGCTTTGCTTTTCCTATTGCTGTTCGTCTTTACTCCTGACAATACACACGTACGAATCATACGACCCAGATAAAATACTCTTGTTTTTAAACACCAGAAGGTGAGAATCCGGCGAAAAATGCATTTACACAGTTTACAAAAATTGCAAAAACGAAAACAATCCTTTGTTCGCGCGTATAGGACGACCTAGGTTTTAGAAAAAGTGAAAAATGAACAAAAACCTCGTCTTATATGCGAGTAAACACGGTATATGGTTAAAAATTTTTATACGTTGACTTGTCAAAATGTGGCAAAACGCATAATTTTCAGGATGATGATGGTTTTATGAAAAATTGTAAATTCTTCATTATGTTCAACCCCAGTCGAGATATGACACAGGACACGCTTTCTATTCTCAGTCCATTGACGTTTAACCACCCAACTCTGATACATATATCTATATGCAAAGTTAAAGAAATTTTCGTCAAAAACAACAGAACTTATTATGCTTTAAAAAAGATGAACAAAATCGTGCCACAGACATACACAAACACACTATAATCTATACATATAGAAAAAACCTTCCGAACTTTTTCTTATTCTTCGTCGTTTCAAGGTCTTCCGAGTCCAAAAATGTAAAAATCTCTAAGAATCATTTTCGACTGATCTCCATAAGTTCCCTAATTTATATATGACAGTTGGGAAAGTAAAAAAGTAACTTTTATAAATGAAAAAAAGAACATAACAAATTAGTAATTACGAATGTTTTATTTCTTCTTTTGAAGACAGTTGCGGATGATAAGCAGTTTCTTATGAAATCGTCTGTCAATTAAATCTTAGAGAGATACAGATGCATGGAGGTTCCCGTTGCCTTTCATGCCACAGCGCGTTACGCGGGAAATAATGCCTTTACAGAGTGTATTTTTAAGGATAACTGGCCCCTATTTCAGGCGTTAGAGATATGGAGAAAACCCAGAAAACTCTACGTGACCAGTCCGACCTGGCGTTGAGCGAACTCAAGACAGAACTCAAAATGTTTAGCGAACAGTAGCGCTTGGCCACTGGTGGGCTCGCAATTAAAACTAGTTATAAATGCGATCAAAGTAGCAGTTTCTCTAATGCTAAGTAGCATACCGCGCAGCAATTATCTTCCATCGATCTTGATCATGGGTGAGGACTTCAGCTTCCTCCTACGACATATTGAGCATCTACAGAACTTGAAGAAAAGTTTTATGCCAAGTATTCCTGAGGCGTCGTCGTGGTCATTTTACACCAGGAGGAACCCATTCCATGGCTGTCTTAGTGGGCCTATTGTTTTCCATAGGAAAAGGTGGCCGGCTAATCGAATTTTTCTACAGGCGACAATGTTATGGGGTTTGTACATCCCACTCCTTCGGAGAACCTCTTCATTGGTGATATGATCTAAACATCGAAACTTTAAGATATGTCGTAAACATCTCTGTTGGAAGAGATCGTGAATTCTATTTATGTTCTACGATGAATTCTATTGATGTTCTACGATGAATTCCAGGACTAAATAGCGTAAACAGCTATCGGAATTACGATTGAGGTGAACAGGCAGAATTTGGTTCTCAATCAGATAGATGATGAGGACCATATATTGTTAATCCGCCGTGAAACGGTCGCCGCTGTTCTGATGCAGCAATTCTCGTCGACCTCCACGTCGCCTTTTTCAGAAAGAACACTACCCAAATAGGTAAAACTCTTCTCCAATCGTAGGTAAAACTTTTTCCAATCGTTGTGATTTAACAATTACTCCTCGTGTTTGTGCAGTGTTACATACATGCATAATTTTCGACTTCAGAGAGTTTATCCTGAGGCTAAATTTGTGTGCCTCCCGACTCAATGTGTTCGTGGCATTCTGTAGCATTTTCCAACTTTCCTCTGATAGGGCTATTTTGTGAGCAAAAATCAAATTTCCAAGAGGATCCTGGTCAGACCAGATGATGCGGGCCCCAAGGCGCCAACCACTTTCTTATACTCATCGCATCACATCATCAAGAGCAATGAAAAAGAGAAATGGAGTTAGGACAAACCCTGCCTGACTCCCTCGTAATTTCAAAGAAGACCGTATGACCATCTTCAGTCTCGATGCAACAACTTGAATGCAGGTGTAAAGCCTTGACAACGGTGAAAAATTTGCTTGTACACCATATAGTAACAGGATCCGCTAGAGGAACTCGTGGTGAACACTGTCAAAAGCCTTCTTGAAATCAATAAAATAGATGACCAGTAGATGTCGATACTCAAAGCATTGCTCGATGATATTTCGAAGGAAGAACATCTGCTCGCTGCACGATCTTTTGCAACGAAACCAAAGTTGTACAGTAGAGCATCGATTATCCGACCCCCGATTAACCGTCACCTCGGTTAACCGACCGCGTTCTAGTCGGCAAATTCGAATGTCTGCTAGTGATGTGGCGCTAGAATATTTGGCTATGTCTTGGTTACTTTAATATTATTTTTACGTGTTTTAGCTGGAAACACTGGATCGACCATAAAAGGGAGCCAGTATTTAAACGAGGCTTAATTTTCTAATTTTTAACGATACAATAGCGACGATTATTATTTTAANAGAATACGAAAATCCTTCGTTTTCTTTTATTTAAATTTGTACTTGTTGTCTGTAAACGATATCCACATCATGGGTTGAAATAGATTTTTTTCTTACATTTTTCCGGAAGGAGGTCCTAAAATTTATGGATTGCAGGAATGAAAAGCAGAAAAACTGGAGTTGTCACGCAAGTTAGCTGATACTAGGTCTACTAAAACAAAAATACATTGAAGGCTTATCTCACTAAAACTCATGTAACCAGTACTAAATCCCTATCCTACTTTGGAACTTTAGCCAAAAATTGCAATGCACTAATTTTTAGTGTTTTCAAGAACAATATTGCATCGTGTTCTTAAATTATTACAGAAACTTCAATATTTATTATTCTTTTGCAGAGGAAACATGATTACTTGCTACATGTATTTTTAAGATCATTTGTTTTATTACTAGATAATCTCCCTATGTAATTTCGAATTAGGTTTTATATAGATGCTCCGTAAATCTTCGTATAATTTAATGTATAGATTAGTAACAATTAATCAACCAACCAACAGAGCAGAAAATAAGGTTGTGGAAATTAATTTGTCAAAATACACCTCTGGCGAATTCTAGGAATTCCACAAAGATGACTCTTGCACAAATAATAAGGCAGAATGGCGTTTGAGCTAGGGTTTTGAAAATTATTTCTCTTCTGTTATCTTCGCAATGTTCTGCAAGTCTTGTTTCACTATACAAGTTCATAGCCTTTCACTCCCGTTGTGTTTAAATATACTGAATAGTGTTCTGACATCACCAAATAACACAGAAGACATTTTGTCAGTTCGAATGGGTCCACAAACGGCCATCCCTTCTACATATATTGAAGGAATGGCCGAACGCTAGAGTTGTCACATATACTAAACTTATAAATTTAAAGTAAAAAGACTAGAATTACTAAAAATCCTATTATTTTAATATAGAAGTAAATAAAGATGTTTATAATTTTTTGAAAAATTGAAAATAAAGTACTAATCACGTTGCAGGATCGGGAGTGAAGATGCGTTATACCTCGCAAGTGCATTTGAAAAAAGTGTTCCTGCATAAATTGTCTGCAGTGAGCAAGATAGACGTACCTACTCTCAAATGCCTTATGCCATCGACCGACTTGCAGGGCTATCTCCAAAACGATAAACTACTCTCACACTTTATTCTCTTCTCTTCATTCTTGCAGAAGATCCTCCAGGCCGAAGCATACGTTACCCAAATCGGGTGTGGATATTTATTTGATCATCGACTTATAACCTTTGAATTGTACTAATTTTTTTTCCATAATGAGATGCGACAGAAGATTTAATAATCGCGTATTGTTAGTCATTCCGTGATCCTCGAAAACGAAACCTTAACCATGATTTATCTTAACTTGGATTTGTGAAAGGAAGACTTCAGTAATCCCTATTGTGTCGGGAACAGAGAAACACCGACTTTGTTAAATAAACGCAATATTAGTATTGTAATCTTAGGTGTTCTTACAATTTCGATATGTGATAAATTTACTTCTTACTTAAATCGAATCTTCTTGTAATAATGTAACTTATACTGTTAATTGTTAATTTAAGCAAGTCTTAAAATCTATGTTTAAATCTTATTTTTGTAACTTAAGAAAACAAAGTTTAATCATTTATCGCAATTATCCGGGTCCTTAGACTGAATAAAAACATATTGTGGTAATGCATGTAGTTTGATGCCTTTCTGTACTTTGCTTAGAAACCTGCAGTAACTCCTCAATATCCTGCTCGTCTGCCTCTCCTAGTCCTGCTGTATCGATGAGGTTGACAAGTTGGTCAACCTAACGATACAGCGATAAGCTTTTCTCATTGAGAATTGTTATTGAGATATCTCCAGCCATAACTTCTTCCACACTCCATTTACGTATTTATCGGTTAATTCTTGCCATGACAAGTCGATATTGCCTATGGTATCCATGTTTTTAAAATTGAACAAAGCAAACATAGATTTAAGGCTACGATTGAATTGCCATATTTTGCTAATTAATTCGTGTTTGTGAATAATCGTATTATATACGAATCAATGAAATGACGTGATGATTTGAATCAGCGTAATTTTTGAGCTGCTTTTTAGGCTTCGAGCATACAGCGTTTTATCGAATCAACGTTAAGCGGGTTTTATTGTATATCATTTTAGATTTGTATGGTATAACTCGGCACATACAAAATGCGTGTCGTATGGGCGTTCGCAGCAAGAGACCCCATTATAATATATGTAAAAAAGTAACGGGCATATTCTAATTGTATTGTATTCTAATTGTTGTAATGTTCCAAGATATAAATATGAGAAGAAAAATATTCAACGATAGATACACCTTTTTTTTAGTCTATTCTTACAATACTTTACGTCGTTCGTTCTTTAGATTTTTGTGAACAATAATGAGCAAATCTATTGGAAATTGTACAGAACTATACAGGAAGTTTCGAAATTCCTGTTACAAACTCGCTGTTACTTAAGAAATGTGTCCTATATGTTCGTAATCGGAATTTCGAAAAACTGTATATTTTTTTTAGATTAACTGCTTACATTTTACGCAGGGATTTGACAAGCCAGGCTAACATAAAACCGAAATTTTTTGCAAAAATAGTTTGTTAAACTAATAAGTTAAAGTTACAACAGATCTCGGTTTACGCTTGTAAACACGTTAGTCTTCTTGTATATATTGAAACCGTGTCTTCTTTTTCTTGTTTGGCTTAATGTCACGACTAGGTGAATTCATAGACATTTGGCGATTTTTATCGTAAACTTTTTAATTCAGATCTATATTTGTCGAGATGCGTTTCGGGTTTCGGCCCCTTCTCGGTCGGCTACACAATAAAACATAAATATAAATTTCTTATATTACATAATACTCTATTATGGTAATTAAAGACATACTATTACATCCTGGGATAACATGTATACGATAACTGAAAATAATTTTAGTTCACTGTTGAATACAATCAATTATTAAAATTTTGGTGATTAAAAACGTTTTTAAAAGAATTTTTTAAACAAATAAAACCTTTTTAAAGTTGAGGTGATTTTGCAGCTAGCTTATATCTTATTCTTACCCAAGACATCTCTCAGGCACTTTCTGCATCACAACCACCCTTCTTTTAATCATAAGACTGGCAATAACGTTGCAAGCCTATTTCACATTTACATAAGGCTTAGATCACCTTAGTTACATATTCCCCATTGGGATATTATAATTATATTTATTTATTTTAATAATTGTAGCCAATTTTTATGAAGTTTTGTGTTTAAATTTTTGTTAATAATATTTTTCTCGGTATTAATTATTTCGTAGCTCTTTGAATTTTTTCTTCGAGATGTAATGGTATTTTCGATTGTGTTTAACGGCTGGTAAATCGCCATTTTCTGTTTGATTAGGTAAAATCGGATCGAGCGTTGGCATCTTTTCCATATTCTAATTTGATCGGCAATTAGTAACGTCGATAGGAGTTAACAGAATAATTAAAATGAAGAGGAGCAGCATATTCGCCAGTTCAATAATTTCCCAATTACAACAATATCAATTTATTGTTGACTTACAATAGTTCATTCATTCTATTATTGTTATTTTTACTGTATAATGGATATAAAATATAACTAAATGACTTCTCAGTATTGCTAATTATCTTAACCAGTTATTAATAATTCAGCTATAGGTTTTGCAGTATATTTATGATTGTCTGGTATCGCATTAACAAGGAAGCAACTGATAGACATTTTTTTAAAAATTCAACTGTTCCGATTACCGGGCATGTGATTTAAACGATATCGGTTAACCGAAATGAGTTTTCTATTTTTCACGGAGACTCGAGAGTTCATAGGTTTACAAAATTATTAAAAGGTAAAACAGTAAATAATATATATTTGTTAAATTCACTTTCGGTTTTTTTCTTATTAAAGTTAATTATAGTTCATATTAATAAGCGTGGTTTTATTTATGCTGAAAATATTACAGTAAACCCTCAATTTTATGACAAATAATATGTAGACTTTTCTTTTTCATATTTTGTATTCTATTCAAATAAATGTACTAAAAAGTAAAAAGAAATTAATATTTTTTTCTGATTTTACAATACTCTTTGTAGCATGCAACCAAAAATAAGTGTGGAACTCGTAGAAAAACATTAAAAGGTGGCAGAAAGTGCAACTAAAAACATTTTTAAACACGAACACCCCATAATTCAATTTTTGGTCTCGTGATACCAAGAACACTGTGAAGGCTGGAAAAAAATTACTACTACTTTCCCGCCCTGTATGTATACATAAGCAAAATATTTATACATAAGGGGAAGTATAGGAACCATCTGAGTTCTTTGCAAATCTACAATTTTTTTGACATTTTGTATTCAATGATGAAGATACTAAATTAGGCACAGGAATTAGCATATAAGGGGCATTAATGCTATAAAATTTTGGTTGTTAAAAGTCGAGGGGTGAGAGATAAAGGAAGGTCGTGTGTCTTATTAGCTTTTACAGTATTTTTTTATGAAATTCATCTCAACCTTCAAATTTAAGCTCTCTGCCATTTGCTAATAATTAATAATAATAGGGAATCTTGAAAAGTACTATTATTAAGTTCAAAAATGCAACGTCAAGAAGTGCAAAAAAAATTCGCGGTTTTTTCTGTATGTATGTTGTTAGTGTGTACAGGGGAACGTTTTGTTCGCCCTCTTTAATACTTAACTGATTGTTGTAACATGAGCACAATCCGGAACTTCCTCTCTCCTTGTCACTCGTTATGTGAAACGTCGCTGGTTAAGCGACTTCTTTTTTATAACTTCTGCTCGTTACGCGAATTACTCGTTATGACAGGTTCTAGTTAAGCGAGGTTACACTGTATATGTAATTAATTTATGTTTTGATATTTTATTTCGTTAAGAAAATTCAAATCTTTTAGGAAAATTCCCATTATTCCACTGTACACATCGGTTCAATCCAGAAATGTCTTGACGTTCGTAGCATAACAGAAAAAATCCAGCTATTAGTTGCTTAACTTTTCTGGCAACTTTTGTTGCGCCATCTGCTATGATACAGTATTTACTCACATATAGAACGAAGTGTGACTTTAAAGACCAAAATAAAGAAAATTAGATCACGTAAAGCTGGACAATCAGGAACCATTTTTGCCAATTCTTAACAGTCGAATTCATTTTTAATCGATTAAACTTATCAGTTACTCCGAATTCTGATTTTCAAATAGTCATCTGTTTTCACGTGGGAATGAATTAAAACTTATATCCTGTTCACGTGTAATTTTGGAATTAAATTCAAAAGCTTTGCTTTTCCTATTGCTGTTCGTCTTTACTCCTGACAATACACACGTACGAATCATACGACCCAGATAAAATACTCTTGTTTTTAAACACCAGAAAGTGAGAATCCGGCGAAAAATGCATTTACACAGTTTACAAAAATTGCAAAAACGAAAACAATCCTTTGTTCGCGCGTATAGGACGACCTAGGTTTTAGAAAAAGTGAAAAATGAACAAAAACCTCGTCTTATATGCGAGTAAACACGGTATATGGTTAAAAATTTTTATACGTTGACTTGTCAAAATGTGGCAAAACGCATAATTTTCAGGATGATGATGGTTTTATGAAAAATGGTAAATTCTTCATTATGTTCAACCCCAGTCGAGATATGACACAGGACACGCTTTCTATTCTCAGTCCATTGACTCAACTCTGATACATATATCTATATGCAAAGTTAAAGAAATTTTCGTCAAAAACAACTGAACTTATTATGCTTTAAAAAAGATGAACAAAATCGTGCCACAGACATACACAAACACACTATAATCTATACATACAGAAAAAACCTTCCGAACTTTTTCCCATTCTTCGTCGTTTCAAGGTCTTCCGAGACCAAAAATGTAAAAATCTCTAAGAATCATTTTCGACTGATCTCCATAAGTTCCCTAATTTATATATGACAGTTGGAAAAGCAAAAAAGTAACTTTTATAAATGAAAAAAAGAACATAACAAATTAGTAATTACGAATGTTTTATTTCTTCTTTTGAAGACAGTTGCGGATGATAAGCAGTTTCTTATGAAATCGTCTGTCAATTAAATCTTAGAGAGATACAGATGCATGGAGGTTTCCGTTGCCTTTCATGCCACAGCGCGTTACGCGGGAAATAATGCCTTTACAGAGGGTATTTTTAAGGATAACTGGCCCCTATTTCAGGCGTTAGAGATATGGAGAAAACCCAGAAAACTCTACGTGACCAGTCCGACCTGGCGTTGCGCGAACTCAAGACAGAACTCAAAATGTTTAGCGAACAGTAGCGCTTGGCCACTGGTGGGCTCGCAATTACAACTAGTTATAAATGGGATCAAAGTAGCAGTTTCTCTAATGCTAAGTAGCATACCGCGCAGCAATTATCTTCCATCGATCTTGATCATGGGTGAGGACTTCAGCTTTCTCCTACGTCATATTGAGCGTCTTCAGAACTTGAAGAAAAGTTTTATGCCAAGTATTCCTGAGGCGTCGTCGTGGTCATTTTACACCAGGAGGAACCCATTCCATGGCTGTCTTAGTGGGCCTATTGTTTTCCATAGGAAAAGGTGGCCGGCTAATCGAATTTTTCTACAGGCGACAATGTTATGAGGTTCGCACATCCCACTCCTTCGGAGAACCTCTTCATTGGTGATATGATCTAAACATCGGAACTTTAAGATATGTCGTAAACATCTCTGTTGGAAGAGATCGTGAATTCTATTTATGTTCTACGATGAATTCTATTGATGTTCTACGATGAATTCCAGGACTAAATAGCGTAAACAGCTATCGGAATTACGATTGAGGTGAACAGGCAGAATTTGGTTCTCAATCAGATAGATGATGAGGACCATATATTGTTAATCCGCCGTGAAACGGTCGCCGCTGTTCTGATGCAGCAATTCTCGTCGACCTCCACGTCGCCTTTTTCAGAAAGAACACTACCCAAATAGGTAAAACTCTTCTCCAATCGTAGGTAAAACTTTTTCCAATCGTTGTGATTTAACAATTACTCCTCGTGTTTGTGCAGTGTTACATACATGCATAATTTTCGACTTCAGAGAGTTTATCCTGAGGCTAAATTTGTGTGCCTCCCGACTCAATGTGTTCGTGGCATTCTGTAGCATTTTCCAACTTTTCTCTGATAGGGCGATTTTGTGAGCAAAAATCAAATTTCCAAGAGGATCCTGGTCAGACCAGATGATGCGGGCCCCAAGGCGCCAACCACTTTCTTATACTCATCGCATCACATCATCAAGAGAAATGAGAAAGAGAAACGGGGTTAGGACTAACCCTGCCTGACTCCCTCGTAATTTCAAAGAAGACCGTATGACCATCTTCAGTCTCGATGCAACAACTTGAATGCAGGTGTAAAGCCTTGACAACGGTGAAAAATTTGCTTGTACACCATATAGTTGCAGGATCCGCTAGAGGGACTCGTGGTGAACACTGTCAAAAGCCTTCTTGAAATCAATAAAATTGATGAACAGTAGATGTCGATACTCAAAGTATTGCTCGATGATATTTCGAAGGGAGAAGATCTGCTCGCTGCACGATCTTTTGCAGTGAAACCCAAGTTGTACAATAGAGCATCGATTATCCGAACCCCGATTAACCGTCACCTCGGTTAACCGACCGCGATCTAGTTGGCAAATTCGAATGTCCGCTAGTGATGTGGCGCTAGAATATTTGGCTATGTCTACTTTAATATTATTTTTACGTGTTTTAGCTGGAAACACTGGATCGACCATAAAAGGGAGCCAGTATTTAAACGAGTCTTAATTTTCTAATTTTTAACGATACAATAGCGACGATTATTATTTTTTAAAAAAAATTGATAGGCTTGACATGGAGGAAAATTCAACGCGAAGTAGGTTAATAGCGATATACTCGTACTAATATACTAATTACATGGGATATTATAATATACTACACTAATAATGTATTTTTTCATATTTTTCGGTTATCCGATTTTTCAATTATCCGACCAACCCCAGTCCCCAATTGAGTCGGATAATCGAGGCTCTACTGTAGTTGCCTGTGTGGCTGGAAGTCACAAGGTGTCACCATGGTTTTAGAGGTATGAAAGATTATATGTAAAGAGTTGCAATTTGGCACAGAGTATTTTGTGCCCAAATCATTTGCACATAAAATAAACTATATTTGTAAGTAGTTAGGAAACCGACAACCGGGTCAAAAGAAAACACGAAATGCTGAGACTGTTACTACAGTATATACAGTAGATCCACCTATAAGATGGGTTTTTATAATTACGATTCCTATAAGACGGCGAAAAAATTGTGGCGGTATCCGTAAACAACGGTAAAAAACTCCCATAATTACGTAAAACGTCATTGGGCAGCCGAACTACTTTCTGTCGTCCAGGGCCACGCTACAAACAGTTTAGGTGGTTAAATTGAGTTTAGTATCGTCTGTACAAATATATATCGTCTGTATAAATATATATAAATTATATATAAATTAGGTACTGTATATATAATTATATATTAACTTAATTTATTGTAACTTTATTATAATTATATATATTTTTTCCGCTGTCCAGTGCCACACTACGGAGAGCTTAGGCGAGTAAGTTGAGTTTACTATCATCTGTACAGTATGTAAATTAGGTACTGTAAGTCTAATACAGCACTAATTTTATACATTTCTTGTGAAAGAAACATTTCTTATTCAACGGTCATAAAAATTATTTCTATTAATGATGTCTCCAAAGTTCAGCAAATTTTTCGCAGAAAAATAATTTATCAGAAAACGCGGCTGCCGTTTGGTGCGATGCTCTGCGATGNAAATGTTGAGTCGAATTAGTCTAGAATGGATTAATTTTATGGAAGAAAACCTTTCAAACAGCCGTAGTCTGTAAACTTCACACGTGTCGGGCTGTGATTGGCTGTGATTCCTACAAAATTGATTCATAAAGAACGAATCGTATATACCGTCTTATAGGGAGATCGACTGTACATAGTTACTTTCTAACGCCTTTAGTCATTCTATAGCGTATCTTCGTCTGTACGTATCGAACTTCTTTTTTTGCGATTAAAGAAGAACTGACAATTACAATTTTAAACTTTACAATCTTTTCAAATTGCATCCCCATTAGAGTAATTACATTTATAGTTAAATACTTACTCTTTATATGATACATTCCTATCTCTAACGGATTTTATTTATTATCGTTACACCTGTAATAAGATTCGAAATGGAATACTTTTAACATAATGGAATATTTGACGTAAACGATTGTTTCAGAATTATTCAAGGTTAGATATTCTGTAATGTAAAGTATGGATGCATCAAATAATATCTTATCGATTGCAATTTATCATTCATCTTTTAAACATATAACATGTAATACCTAAGATTATTTTCATGTGTAAACACACTATAGTTCTAGTAAGAGAAGTATACAGTAAATTTTAAATAAAATCCTATAATATTTCTGTGAGTATTTCTTAATAATGGCATTTACATCTGCATAACGCAAACTAATTGGCCTATGCGACATCTCGTCTTACAATAAAATGACATCCTTCAGGAAAACTTTAGATTTCAGTAAAAAAAGGCAACGTTTATTTAAAATAGCTGAAAGTGTGTTAAAATATTCACTGCAGACAGCTTAGTCCACTGCAAACTTTTTCCTAAGTGACTTGTGAATGGGAAAGGAATTTCAAATGTTAAAGTGGTCTGAAGTCACTCACGAAAAGCAGGCGCAAGGGACTGTGAATAGAATGAGATAATGAAAATTTATAACTGTGGTTCGTAGTTCTAAGTTATGTAGACATAATGATAATATATCAGATGTATAAAGTTTGTTTTCCTAAGAACTTCTTATGAATACTCTTAAAATGTACTTTTCACATATTTGGGTTGCAATTTAAAAAATTTTCGACCTGAAATTTACCACTTTCGTCCACCTGTCTGTTTGTCTGTCGTTACTTAATCTCTAGAATAGAGTAAGATATTTGAAAATTGGAAAGTGTGGAACGCTGAGATACTGCCCGTCCGAATAAGTTTATTCTATTACGTTATTTCTAATAAAAAATTTTCCTTTAAAAGACATAGATAAATGACCGCAATATTCTGTTGCTAACAGGAGAAATACGATGTACAGAGGTGAGAAGGTACGAAGTTTACTTACAGAAGGTATATTTTAAGTTACATAACATATAAAACGATTAAAAAAAATTACAGCCAGGCATTGTGACATAGTCACACTAAATATTTGCTCGTTTGTTATACAATTTACATAAAAATTATGCTTTTCTAACAAAACTAATCATTTTAATGTTGTAGAAAAAGTAATTTAATTATCAATAATTACAGAATAGAAAATAAAACGTTTCTTTTCAATTCCAAATAAAAGTATACAATATCACTCGCGATACCAATAATTCTGTTTTCTAAATTAAACTTATATACGAAATAAGGACTGAAATATTTATTGTGAAGGTACGACAATTTATAGTTTGAAATAAAATTCCGTCTTCGAAACAACAAACAGTTTTCAATTTCAATAATGTATTACAACAGATATTTATGAACATATTAATCATATTCTAAGAATGATTTAAAGATCTCTAGAAGTTATATAAACTCTTCTCTATTTAATAAATGTACTACCATAGCAACCTACTAAAATAGAATATATCAGTTTCCTTTATTGCTGATAACTTATACTCCAAAACACAGTCGTGTATTCGTAGACTGAAAATTCTTTCTTTTAATCAAGTGAGGAAATGTCATTAATACCAGAAAAAGAACGTTGTATGGGGTACATGCTGGCTCCAATATTAAATTCGGCTAAAATATTCGGATTACATTTTTGGAACCAGTGTCAATGCATAGAAGACAAAACACGAGCAAAGAATCATATTCGATCAACATTATTTAATTTGTACACTTCATTTGTAGAAATATTTCTATGGATAATGGTTTACGCTTTTCTTATGAGGTTCTACAATATCAACGTTTACTTTGTAAGAGTTGGCAAAATTTATGGAGATTACGCATTAGAAGCGTCAGTAATCTTTGCGTTTTTTTCGATATACGTTGCTGGGCAGTTTAGTATACTCAAAAGAAGTAAAATCGATTTTCATTGCGTTGCCGGCAGTTATCAAAAAGAATGGAAGATAGTCGAAATAATAGAAAAGTACGCATTGTATTTATTATGTCTGTCATTCATGTCATTTATTACGACCACCGTAATGGCCGGAACTACATTTTATTCGGAAATAAAGAAACAGAACGGATCAGACACAGAAGCTTTCCTCGTGTCTTTTATCTACGCTTTATGGTACATTTACTGCTTTGGCCAGATTCAATCCCTTCTCTTCTTATGTTCAGCAAGTGTATTCATATTGTATAAAAGGTACCTAAATCTGTCGAAAGTAACTGCCGATATAACAGTTGAAACACCTTTCCTACAAAACTTATTGCAGGAAATAATGCAAAATCAAGTCGAACTGTGGAGACATTTTAACATTGTTAACGAAGAATGGGAGGTTTTTTATCCGTTTGTTTACACGTCTTTTCTTTACGCTACTGCTTTATTTTGGTATGCAACATTATTTGTTAAATTACACCCGATAGTTAAAATGATTGTTTTCTTCGCATCGTTCTTTATTCTGTTTGGATTAATTTCTGTCTGCTTTGCGCTCTCGAGTTTGACTTCTGCGGTATGTGATTATTTCTTTTTCTACTTAATGTAAAGTCGTAGATTTGTGATTGATTACCATAATATTTAAAACTTCCTAACTTATATTTAAAGAAATTTTAATTTTTTCTCTTTTCATAATACATCACTTAATTGTTTTCATCATTATTGAAGTATTTCTATAGTGTTTCTATAATAGTATTTATAAATTTATTTTTTAAAAAACACAGAAATGTGTTCATATAATATAATATAAATTTTATATAATTATATATACGAAACATAAATAGGAAGAAGAACACTCGTAATTACTACAAAAATTTACAAAAAATTACAACATAGATATTAATAAGCAATATATTGTTGTATGGTATTATAATGTTTATTATATAGCAATGTGCTGGCACAGTAATCAGGGAGTTGCGGTATCGCTATGGATCGATTTTTTTCTTTCAGGACTTTCTATTCGAATTAATATAATATTTTAATTATAATTGTCAGATTTAAAAAATACAACGCCTAACGTATACTTTCAAGTCAAAATTACTTACTATTTAATTAATAATAGTAGTAGTAGTAGTAGCCGCAACCTCACTATTATTCTTTTTTCAGATGTACGATAACTTCATAAGTATTGAAAAGATCTCTTCTGCAAATCTCCCATTGACATTCAAATTTAAGGTACGTAAATAAGATTAACATAAGTCTTAAATCTGAAAAATATAACGAAATTTCTGTTTTTCATTTATTTTTCTTTACGTTGATTGTTTTTGGGAACGTTTAATTGTCTGAGATTATTTTCAATAATTTACAAACTGCAATTGATTTTTTATTTGCTGACCATTTACAAAATATTTCGACGTCTCGAAGGTAACATATGATGGCATGGTAAGTCATATTTCAATGAAGTAGCAAATTTTTCAATTCTGAATTTAAAACTGTGAATTACAGCATTATTTTCATGTCACTTATTTTTATTTATTATTTTATACGTCAAATTTCAAATATTTACATATGTGATCCTAGGCGAACTTCTTTGAAGAGATAGCCACTATAATAAAAGCATACACAATTTTTATTCTTTCGGATTTGACCAGGTATTTCTTGTTTTGATTGAAATAAAATACACTTTTATGCGAATACTTGCTGTTAACCGCGACTTCGCCCGCGCAGATTTTGTAACCAAACCCCATTTATATTTAGTTTCAACAACAATAGTAATTGTTATATAACACTGAAAATCAAACTCTCTCTTCACTGCAAGGGGGAATTTCGAAAAATCCCTTTTTAGTTTGCGTTTTCATGACGTATTCTAACTGTGTACCAAATTTCACCTCTTTAGGTTCAGCGGTTTGCTCTGGGCGATGATGAATTAATCACTTAGTCAGTCTGGACAAATAATTTTATATATTTAGATGACATAGCAATCTTATTTATTCTATAACTAAAAAGATGACGTTAACCTGGCGTCACACTGTACTTTGTAGTGAATGAAATAGAGAATATTATTGTATATAATTAACATTGGCAAATTTCAGATTATTTTGAAATTATATTAACTAATTTTATGAATTTATTATTCTAATAGATGAACGACTTCATGAAGAGATTTGGAAAAATTCCTCTCGGAGTATCCATTGGCGGATTCTTCTATATAAAACGCGATTTCCTGATAAGGGTATGTTCTGAACTACATTTAAATTTATGTCAATACATATTATTAGTTAGTACATAAAATATTGTTAATTGCAGGTGATAAGCGCAGTCTACTCGATATTCTCCTCATGCATTCAAGTCAGTGGAGTTTTGAATAAAGAAACAAAATGTGCAGCCAAACACATAAACAATACTCATCGTACTTAAGTATTCATTAGATAAAATTCAAATGATGTAAACGTAATTTGAAAATATTTACATCGTTAAACTTTAGGAACGGTTAATGCTGTGTGATAAATTATCTTCTAAATTTATGTGACTGTTGTTAGAAACAATTTATTTACCTTAATTAATTACATAGGCCGTTTCTAGTTAATCTGTAACTTTCTCTCTTCTGTAACACATATTCTATTCTGATTTAGAATTGCAACTTCCCAATCGTTGTCTGTAAAATCACATATTTCTTTCTCACTACGTTTAAAAACATTTCTTAGTCAATTTTAAGTAACATACGTTGACTTTAATAATAATTCTTTGTTAGATAACAATGCTACAATGAATTACCAATCTATTGTATTACTGTACAGTAGACCCAACCTATAAGACTGTAGATAATTCACTGTTATATGAATTCCATGTTGTACGAGTCACTTAGCTGTTACAAATACGTGAGCCTTTCACAGCCCCGCACACGTATTTGTAAAATCTAAGTGATTCGTACAACATAAAATTTATATAACACGGAATTATCTACAATCTTATAGAGAATTCTACTGTAATTGCTATGTGTAATTAATTATTAGTACTGTATAGTTATTGTATTATATGTATTATTCGCAATAAATTAATCACACAATATAATAATTCGAATTTATTTTTATGTTCACACTTTTATATATTTCTTAACGTGTAAAGTCTATCATTCCAATTCTGTATAAATTATTAAATCAATTTCTAAAAATATTTTCTAATAACAGACATTTTCAATAACGAAAGAAGACAGTTCAAATCTTATTCTAAGATAAATGCTAAATTGATGTTGTTTAATTTATTATAATAAAGCATTTGAGACTTGTTCGTTTTGTCTAAAATACGTAGAAACGAGTTGCAACATTCACGGTATTTATGGCATTTTGTTTTAACATTTGAATAATTAATAAAAATAAATAACTGAAATTGGATGTGTAGCCGTCTGTTATATGACGTTTTAATAAAAACTTTATATATTTTTAATTATTACGAAATAGGAAAACTTAATTTTCGGAGTAGATATGAATTTCATAAAACACTATAAATGCTTACAACAAATAAAATCTTTTTCTATTCTAATATTATAAAGAGGTTATGTTTGTAAATATGTAAGTTTGTATGCAGCAGGTAATCTCCGAAACTACTCACCCGATTTCAAAAATTCTTTCACCAATATTTACAATGGAACCTCAAGGTGAACATAGGCTGTATATTATTCCGTTAAACATTCATATAAATTAAAATATATCATCTAGGTTAAGGCTTTTAAGTCCAACAGCTAACGCTACGAGTACGACGACCTAAGTTTGCTTTTCTGTGAGGCTTTATGCTTTTCTGTGAAAATGAACTAAAGCGGATCATCTTCTATCTATCTATATAAATAAAAATGTAATGTTCGTTTGTTCCTACGGATTCCTTTGAAATTTCGACACAACACTGCATTCGAATACGCACGTGTTTTTATATAACATACGTGTCGAAATTCAACCTCACTGAAGGGAGATGGTTAGGATTAAGGCTTACGGTAAAGAACTCTGCTTCTATTTATACTATTTTAAATGCGGGTTTTTGCGTGTCTGATTGCGTTTTAATAGGGTACGTCAACAGAATGTACACTAAGAAGGGATTTTTCGATATTCCCCCTCGGGGGATAGAGACAGAATTAAGGTTTACCGTGAAGAACTTGGCTTTTATTATATTATTTTAGATGCGGGTTTTTGCGTGTCTGATTGCGTTTTAATAGGGTACGTCAAGAGAATGTACACTAAAAAGAAATTTTTTGAAAAATTTCCCCCCTCCCACTGGGGAAGTGTTATACATTTATAATAGATACATTTTGAGCCACAACAACGCGTGGCGGGGTCTGCTAGTAATTTATATTTTGGGGGCGAAAAACAATTATTTGGGCGGTATAGTAAAATGTTATATTAAGAATAATTAGATATTTTATTCGTTATATCGTACAATAATTAAACAAATAACATTAAACTAGTCACTAGTTTATTCAATGCAGTACGAATTTGGTGTTGGCTTTGTCCCTCGGCATCGGAATTTTGTAATAAAGGGGGCGATAGTACGATGAACAGGGCGACGATTTGTTAAATGTTGACAAACACTGCTTATAGTATCATAAGATGTAGACATTTCGAAAAAAAAAATAACTCGGAGGGTTAAATTTGACACGATTCCATTACTTTCCCTTGTTACGTATATGGAAAGTGAAACGCCATCTGCCGGCGAGATGACGAGAGACGGACAATATGCGACTTCGCGAGAGAAGACGACGGTTGAAAAAAAATGCGCGAAAAGACAGAAGACGAAAAAGAAGTCCTACATCTGTTTTTTTTTTATAATAATCACAGTATTTTTATGTAATTTGTATTCCTTAAAACATTCCTGTTATCCAAATCTTTCTTATTTCAATTAAAGTTTTTCAGAGACAAAAAAAGTCTCACATGTAGGGGAGATCGGGGCAAGATCGGCATGTTAAGCTTTACTTAAATTTTGTGTAATAAATACTGCTGTAAACTGAAAAAAAAAGCTTTGCATATTGTCTATTGGAATGTTACCTTACTATAGAACTGGTTAAAATCAGTTTGGAAATAAAAATAATTAAAATAATTACAACTTTACAAGAAGAGAGAAATTGACGAAGTTGCCCCGGGTATAGGGGCAAGATCGGCAACTTCTCTCTTTTTGTAAAGTTGTAATTATTTTAATTATTTTTATTAAAGTTGCCCCTGGTATAGGGGCAACAGTAATGGGGCAAGATAGGCACGTATATAAAATTATGTTATTAACAATGTATAAGTTGGAATTCACTATTAAAACAAAGAAATACAAATCCAACACCCATTTAATATTATTACAACGAAATGCAAGTTCAAAGACATATATACATGAATAACAAATGCAAACATGTTTTCATTTATCATCTGTTTGATTTTTATCCTTTGCTTCTAATGTGGCTTTATGTTGCCGATCTTACCCCGCTAGTCATGATTTCGAAACATTAAGTACAACCCTGAGAACAGAATGCCAAGCCACGATCTGGCCACGTGAATAAGTTGAAGTTACATCCTTCTAACAGGAAAAGTAACTTTCGTTATCATGGAATTATAACAAAACCTGCCAATTCAATATAAATGGAAAAAAAATATTATATGGAATTGAACGAAAATGAAAATTTGCTTGATAATTCAACTACGCTTGTTGGAGAACAATAAAAACACTACACTCAACAAGCCACCAATAAAACTCAACTGCCTAACCTATAACCAAAGTCTCCTTTTAATTTGTTTTTTAAAAAAAGCGCTTGACAAACTTTCCCGCATGCCGAAGTTGCCCCGATCTCCCCTATATATAACGAGGTTGTTGCAGTTGCACAACACTTAACAAAAATATGTAAATGTATATAAACATTGATCCCTATTCAGGCGTTACAGACGTGGAGAAAACCAGGAAAACACCACATGTCCAGCCCATCCGGGCGAGACGTGAACCCACGACCGAACTCCCAACGTTCAGGAAACGGAACTGCTTGGCCAGTGGTGGGCCAAGGATACAGGCGTAACCAAAAAGAGCGAAAGCGGACATGTGCCCCGAATACCAAAATAAACTCATAGAATATTTTGTGATTAACATTGAATTAGGAGAGATATTTGGATTGCTTTGGGTGACAAACTATTTCACATGACTCAGCCGGACGAATCACGATTGAAAAATTCCTGTGGTTTCGCGATCCATTCGAATTTGATTTCGGATTCACACAAGCGGAAGGCTGCCATCTTAACCGGTCGCCATTCAGTCATGAACGGAAATGGTCAATAAATTGGGTTTTATAATATCAATTTAACTCAATCTGACTGTAACCCATGTGTGTGTCTCTTTGTCCGTGGACCAATCGACTGTTCAATGTACTCGCGTCTACCTGTATTTTCCTGTTCTGCCAACGCCCATTTTCTGTTATCAATATCTGTCGGTTTACTTGTATTGTATATAAAATCATTGTCGCGCAGCTCCTTTGTACATACCTGTTCATCATTGCATTGTTTGTTCCTCTGTTTATTGCATTTTGTATTCTGTTTATCTTCAATAAATGCGATGCAGGCGCCTGGAGATCTCAACTTTACCCTGCCCCACACTCATCCCCTACNTGCCTATTTAAAACGCTTCCGTATCCAAGATGAGGACATCTGCAACTGTGACGGCACCTCTATTCAAGACAGCATCCACTACCTCTTCGATTGTGCATTCTATAACCACAACAGAGACATTCTTATGGGCAGCGTTCTCTACTCTGGTTTCAACTGGCCCTGCCCTCTCAATGCGTTCCTTGATCACAAAGATATTTACCACAAGCTTATGAACTATCTATCAACGACAGCAGCTCTCACCCCAACCAGCAGTCAACAGTAAGTACTTTTGCTAGGATCCTGCACGTTCGGACTTTTAATCAACGTCCTCCTGCACTGTACACTTGAACTGTCTACTTCTGCATTGGATTGGTTAAAAGTTAAATCCTTTCCTCTCGCAGTTTGTCGCGTACCAGTTTGTGTTGTCTCAGTATTTGCTACCGCAATCCCGAGTCTACGTCACTGTGTCTCATTGTCTGCGGACTAATCCACTGTTCAATGTACTCGCGTCTACCTGTATTTTCCTGTTCTGCCAACGCCCATTTTCTGTTATCAATATCTGTCGGTTTACTTGTATTGTATATAAAATCATTGTCGCGCAGCTCCTTTGTACATACCTGTTCATCATTGCATTGTTTGTTCCTCTGTTTATTGCATTTTGTATTCTGTTTATCTTCAATAAATGCGATGCAGGCGCCTGGAGATCTCAACTTTACCCTGCCCCACACTCATCCCCTACCCTTCCCATCTCTCTTCCTTCCTTCCGTTCTTTACCACCTTCAGGTTGTACCTCTGAGTGTTGCCTGGAGGATTCCCCCTTTTTTCAATGTAATGTAATGTAACCCATGTGTGACAGCGTGGCATATTCACGTATTTACCGTCTTTATTATTATAACGTCGGTTATTATCTTTAAACTTCGTTATTTGTAATTGTTGTAACTTATAATATAATGTATAATATATTTATTTTTTGAGAACTTTATTATATAATGTTTTTATATATAACTCGATATACAAATTATAAATTATTAACGCGATTAAATGTTAATTCAATACAAATATTAAACTATAGGCACGAAACAGAATTAATGTAAGAATAAGTCATAAGGATGCTTGTAAATTTCAATCTGTTCTCTAAAAAGTTCGAAACTCTGTCCAACGATTAAATCACAAACACAATAAAGAATACAATTAATTGAAAAAACTACGAAGGAAATGATTTCCCGCTTGTAAACAACAAAAAATGATAAACATTACACATTAAAGAAATTGATAAAGAAATGAACGTGAAGCAAAATATTATAGGAATATATTGTATGATTTTACAGAAAATACTAATGAGTTAACAATTATTTGGTGCGAAACAGTTACAATAATACAACATTTCCTGTAATGATATTATAATATCGTTAACAGATAACAGATTAATTATTTTTGTTGTGACGTTGTAACAATGTCGAAATGGAATTTTTAAATATGTTTTTAATTTATTTGAAATTAGGCAAATCCGTTAAAAAAACAATTCAGAGGGAATAGGATGAAAGTTTCTATAAAACCAATGCAAACTTGCAGTTATGAATATGCGTTACTAAAAATATAAAGTTAGAGATTAATTAACAGTGATCTACAGATTTAACAGAATTAAACTTATGAAAAAATTTCAAGTAAGTTTCACATCGTTTCATAGATTATGTGTATAAATTATGTGTAATGCTTAAGCAATATGTGTATTATTTAAACGTTTTGCCGTACATTTTATTTCTTTTTTCAAAATTCCGCAAACTTCAATGCACGAAGAGAATATCGAATAAACGGCGCTTATCACCTGTAAATGAACATATTTTATTTATAAATTAATCATTTCAGTTTACATATATTCAAAAAAATTCTTCAAAACATACCCTTATCAAAAAGTCTCGTTTAATGTAGAAGAATCCACCAACGGATATTCTGAGAGGAATCTTTCTAAATCTCTTCATAAAATCGTTTATCTGTGAGCAATATAGTTTATAAGCACAATTAAACTTTATATTATTTAAATAAATAAAAATAATTATATAAATATAATTGCAAAAAATGAAAGTTCTAAATGTTAATTAGATGCAAGAAAATCTTTTTTAACATCTAATATTTACGTCTATTGTCAACTTAACGTCGTATCTTTAGTAATAAAGTAAATAAAGTTTAAGTGACCAATACTTTATATTTAAACTACATATACGTTTATGTAGTTTAAATATAAAGTATTGGTCACTTAAACTTTATTTACTTTATTACTAAAGATACGACGTTAAGTTGACAATAGACGTAAATATTAGATGTTAAAAAAGATTTTCTTGCATCTAATTAACATTTAGAACTTTCATTTTTTGCAATTATATTTATATAATTATTTTTATTTATTTAAATAATATAAAGTTTAATTGTGCTTATAAACTATATTGCTCACAGATAAACGATTTTATGAAGAGATTTAGAAAGATTCCTCTCAGAATATCCGTTGGTGGATTCTTCTACATTAAACGAGACTTTTTGATAAGGGTATGTTTTGAAGAATTTTTTTGAATATATGTAAACTGAAATGATTAATTTATAAATAAAATATGTTCATTTACAGGTGATAAGCGCCGTTTATTCGATATTCTCTTCGTGCATTGAAGTTTGCGGAATTTTGAAAAAAGAAATAAAATGTACGGCAAAACGTTTAAATAATACACATATTGCTTAAGCATTACACATAATTTATACACATAATCTATGAAACGATGTGAAACTTACTTGAAATTTTTTCATAAGTTTAATTCTGTTAAATCTGTAGATCACTGTTAATTAATCTCTAACTTTATATTTTTAGTAACGCATATTCATAACTGCAAGTTTGCATTGGTTTTATAGANCTGACTTCTCCAGGAATTCAAATACTCTAATTAATAATTTATTGAAAACGTAAAGCGAATAAATTAATTTATGAGATTTAAGAATCGAAAAACTAATAATGATCACTTACCGCGGATGTCAACCGAGAGAGAGCGAGGCAGACAGAAATTAATCCAAACAGATAAAGCAACGACACTATTGTATAAAAAATTTTAAGTACAGGGTGTAATTTAATAAATAATGTTGCATACCAAACGAAACTAGTTTCATAGATAAAACACGTGTAAACAAAAGGTAAAAAATATCCATTTTTTCGTTAATCATTGCGATAAAGCTCCATAGTTCGACGTGATTTTGCAAAATTTCTTCCAATATCTTTTGTAAAAGTTGTTTTCCAACCGTTATATCCCGTTATTTCTTTTGCTAGCTTCTGATATCTTTTCTGTAATATCAATACAACCGCTGAACATATAAAAACGAATGATAGCATTTGTTTTACCCAGAAAATACCCAGAAAATAAATGAACCATAAAGCGTGAATAACAGATACAAGAAATGCCTCTACGTCTGTTACGTTTTGTTTCTTTATTTCCGCACAAAATGTAATTCCAGACATTACGGTAGTCGTACCGAACAGAATAAATAACATACATTACAATCGCAACGAATACACATCTATTATTTTGCATATTTTTTATTTTTCCGGATAACTGCCGACAACGCAATGAAACTTAATTTTTATTCTTTTGATAATGCTAAATTGCCCAGCAATATATACAGAGAAGAAGGCACAGACAACTGATGCTTCCAACGCATAATTTTCGTACATTTTGATAACTCTTAAAAAGTAAATATTCATATTGTGTATTTTTATGATAAAAGATAGAGCCACGGACCATAGAAACACTTCTACAAATGATGCGTACAACCGAAATAATGTTGATATAAAATGATTATTCTTTGGTTTTCTTTCTTCTCCCATGCATCGGCACGGTATCCAAAAATATAGTCCAAATATCTTAACTGAGTTAAGTATTGGAGCCAGCATGTACCCCATACAACGTTCTTTCATTTGAACTGATAACATGTTTTTTTTTTTTTATATGAAAGGAATTGTTTTGAGCTTACAACTAAACAGTTATCTTTCAGCAGGATATTTCCGTTGCATTGTATGTAATTTGTTTATTCGGTTGTAGCTGGTTGCTATGTTCATATATTGATTCGCTTTAAAATCATAAATATGTCTATTAAGTGGAAATAAGTTTATATAACTTTTACATATCAGTGTGATTAAAATAGTTAAAATCATTTATGGTGCTTCATTACTTATTACAGTACTATAATTCATATACATAGGGCTATAAAACATTACTTGTGCTTTTAGTTAAGGAATTTTAATTGAATCTATTGATTTTTAAGTCGTTTGCTTTATTAATTCGTTTAATTCAGAGACTTATTTCAAAACGGGTGTATTGAGTATACTTTATATTAATGTAGATGTTCAAAATTATATCAATAAAATAATAAAGGAACGTCTAATGTATACGTAATTTATGGTTGAATGTTTATGGAAATACAGTGGTAGTGCCTGCATCTAACGCTTCAGAATTGAAACCTTAAATGTCACAAAACTTCGCTTCGAACTTCGAACGAGACTGCAACATTTCATGTGTTTGCGCAGTTAAAAATTACGCTTGAAGTTAAACGGTATCTGTTGTTCGCCCAACTTGTCTTTTACCGTCAGATAACACTCTTATATATTCAGTACTTTATGGCGTTATTTATTCCCGTATATATTGTGTGTTATATATGGAAATTTAACAATTATTTTCTATCAGTTTTCTTAAACGTTTCAACTTGATTTTCATTTAAATAGAAAATGCAAGTGCCAGAATTTTTCGAAATTAGGAAAAACAATAGCACAATATAAAATTTCTTGTTATTTTTAACTGCTAATAAATATGTTTCTAATTTATAGAAAATTTTAAATAAGCCATTATATTTACGTGCCGGTACATTAAAACAAGAAAAGTATTTATTTATTAAATTTATTAATTTACATTATAGTTATAGGAGAGACCGGGGCAAGATCGGCATGTTAAGCTTTACTTAAATTTTGTGAAATAAATACTGCTGTAAACTGAATATTGTTTATTGGAATGTTACCTTACTATAGAACTGGTTAAAATCAGTTTGGAAATAAAAATAATTAAAATAATTACAACTTTACAAGAAGAGAGAAATTGACGAAGTTGCCCCGGGTATAGGGGCAAGATCGGCAACTTCTCTCTTTTTGTAAAGTTGTAATTATTTTAATTATTTTTATTAAAGTTGCCCCTGGTATAGGGGCAACAGTAATGGGGCAAGATAGGCACGTATATAAAATTATGTTATTAACAATGTATAAGTTGGAATTCACTATTAAAACAAAGA
>NW_019384793.1:11103-61221 GCF_000671375.1 Centruroides sculpturatus | reverse complement strand
AGTTCAAAGACATATATACATGAATAACAAATGCAAACATGTTTTCATTTATCATCTGTTTGATTTTTATCCTTTGCTTCTAATGTGGCTTTATGTTGCCGATCTTACCCCGCTAGTCATGATTTCGAAACATTAAGTACAACCCTGAGAACAGAATGCCAAGCCACGATCTGGCCACGTGAATAAGTTGAAGTTACATCCTTCTAACAGGAAAAGTAACTTTCGTTATCATGGAATTATAACAAAACCTGCCAATTCAATATAAATGGACAAAAAATATTATATGGAATTCAACGAAAATGAAAATTTGCTTGATAATTCAACTACGCTTGTTGGAGAACAATAAAAACACTACACTCAACAAGCCACCAATAAAACTCAACTGCCTAACCTATAACCAAAGTCTCCTTTTAATTTGTTTTTAAAAAAAAACGCTTGACAAACTTGCCCCGCATGCCGAAGTTGCCCCGGTCTTCCCTATTAATATCTATTGTGACCATAACAATAGTTCTGATAATATAGAATGTGTAAAATCATATTTTATTCTGTTTAAAGACTTTTTATACTTATAAAAATTTTTTATTACAATTAAATTGTTCCATTCTAATTATAATTCTCTCCCATTGAAATGACGACTGCGGTATTTACATCAACAATAAAATCACACTTGGCAAACAGTAGCACAGAAAACGACATTTTCTCTGGCTTTGCCGTTACGCTACAAACAAAAAGTCTGGCTAGATGCTGCATTCAAAGCAGGAAAGCAGCCTACGCGCTGATTTCCTGCTTTGAATGAAGCATCAAGCCAGGCTTTTAAAACGTTGAACCTACTTTTATGACAATGATTTCCTGAGATGTGTTTGTTTTGAAATGTTTGAAACGCTTATAGTTTGTTCGAAATAACATTCGGAAATCTACTATATATTCTAGTAAATAACCCTTCCACTATCTCTTTCTCTGTCTATATATACATATATACGTATGGTTAAACGTATATATTGCAAACTGACAGCCAATGGCGATAGGAAATAAGAGTCGCGACTCACGAAAGTTTCGGTACCATTGCTGTAAACAAATAAACAAACATGCCCATAACTGATATGATAGCACACATACGAAGAATTCTGTATATTAGATTTTTTATATATTCATTAATGTGTCATTGAAATATAGGGATATTTATTTATAATTCACAGGAGATAATTTTATACACCTAACGAAAAGAGTAAACAGCAGAAAAAGTTGATCCTCAAGATTAAGAAAATTTTAAAGAAATGAACATAAACCAAAACTTAATTATTTTATATTATATTTATACATAAAATACAATAACGATACTAATTAATTAACTAATTAATAATTATATGTAAAACAGTTACAATATATTTTACAACATTTCTGATGAAAAGAGAAGAAATGTTCTATTAAGCCGTTGAAAACTAACAGTTATACATTAATGTAGAATATGTGTTACTAAAGTTTTAATATTACAAATTAATTAGCAATGATGAAAAAATTTAACACAATTAATTCTTTCTGTAACCGTTGTCTTAAATTTATAAAAAAAAATTCTGTGCAAAACGTAAGTTTTACATCATTTCATGAATTATGTGTATAAAGGATGCTTGGCCCATCAATTGGCCCATCACTGGAAATTTGATCGAGAATTTTCTCTTCACCCAAACGGGCTATTCGCGTGGAGTTTTTCGTGTTTCATCTACGTCGCTAACGCCTGAATAGGGGCAAATTACTTTTAAATTAACCTCCAGAAGGGCATTATTCCCTCGTACGACTATCAGTAACGCATACAACTCTATTACATGACAATTTCATCTAAGAAACGATATAGCCCAGAAGCTCATACTAACTGATACAAAACAAGACGATAATGATTCGATTAACAAATTATTGATGTTAATCGAACCAATGGAATCAAGTTGAAAAATAAAGCTCAGAGGAAACATAAGAATTATAAAAATGTTTGAAAGATACTGAAAATACATTTGACAGTACGACTCAATAGAAAAAGAATGTGCGTATTAAACATGCAACAACTACATAAAGTTTTGGAAGAAGCAACGTCAATATAATCAATTAAAAACAATCAAAGTGAAAAAAAGACTTCGAATTTTCTTTTAAATCTTTCAAAAATCCTTCACTAATATTGCTTATCGTCTGGAAAAAGTATTGCAACAACTTTAAGTTGCTATAAACATATAAAAGTCTTCTTCTGAGACAATGCTTGTTTTTCTAATGTATTATCATGATGACGTTGCTTATTTTCAAAATTTCCTGATTTGAATATAGAACGTGTAAAGAACATTTTATTCACATGTTGAGGCAGACTAGAGAGGTTGCGGCCTACGTTTTCATGCGAAAATGTATTCGTCGGACATTCAGCGCCGCTTTCCTGTAAGCCTAGAAGTTTGACAATAGCGTTTGATACGTCAAGCATGATTCCAATGACGTTTCGAACGCCATTGTCAATCTTCTAGGCTTAAAGGAAGGCGGCGCTGAATGTCCGACGTATACATATTCGCGATGAAAACGTCGGCCGCTATCTCTCTATTGTCATTTTCATCTTCTATGCATTTACACGGATTTCAAAAGCAAAGACCGAACACATTCCCTGAATTAAATATTGGGACCAACATGTTCCAGATACATAATTGTTTTTCTTATAGTGATGACATTTTTTACGTAATCATAAATATTTTCAATCTTTCAGTATTTAGTTCTGGATCAGGAGAATATTTTTCTGGGGTTGCATAAAATTGCCGTGTTTAGTTATAGTAGGTTGCGATGGTAACAATTGATCTGGTTTAAAATCCAAATTATATCCATTAAATGTAATTTAGTTTATATAATCTGTAAAGTGGGTACGTTATTCTATTCGTAAACATTGGTAGCTGATAAAAATACATTAAGATAATTGAAATCTGTTATTTTGAAAAAGGATTTTTAATTGAAACTATAAATTATTATTTTTTATTAATTTACTTCAGTAAGGAAGTTATTTCAAAACTGCATAAATTGGTGTATTGTGTGTCTTTTTCATAATTCAAAATGCTCAAGGATTAGAAATTCATAAATTATTGTTTAATTTAGACGTGATTTAGGTCTTTTTTACAGTATGTAAAACTTATTAATTTATAGAAATGTTTATTCTGAACGTTTATTTGCAATTTGTGTAATACAAAAATGCACGTGAATATAAAAAAGTAAATATATACATATTTTAAGAAATATCTCTAAATATCTTCTCTAAATTTGCATTTAAAAACGAAATGAATTTATCCATATACTGTATCATACAAACCAATGACACAGCTCTGTATTTTGAAATCTATATAGGTAAAGTTTTTAATTACATGCTAGGATAACCTCCGAATGAAAAGATACTTAGTTTGAAATTATAAACAAAATTCCGTGACTTGACCTCGAAAGAATGTGCGCTTAACTCAAATACATAGCATAAAATCTTTACCGTGATCTTGTACTGAGAACCCAAAGTAGCGACTACGTACGAACATTGTGTTTATAGAACTTGTATCAGTGGCGTGCCGTGACATTTGATGATAGTAAAGCTATGTTTTCATAAATATTTTAAACATACTTTTATTATTTTCTAGAAACTAACTCTATTCGGAAATTTTTTCCGCAAAGTCGTCAATCAATTTATCATAAAAATCGCTCGTCGTTAATTTCATCAAAGTATTTAAAAGCTCTTTTTCTATTGAAAGCAATGCTAGTAATGACAATCTTTCCTCCTACTGAGTGTTCCTTTCCTATGTAGACTATAAATTCTTTTCATGGTTGAAAAACAACGCACTCGTAGATGGTATTTATAATAAAATTCAATGCAAAACGTCGAATGTTATTAAAAGGTTAACGTTGTAAATGCTGTGAAATTACTTTTGATATCATGTATAAATTACATATAAAACATTTAAACACGATGTGTATTATTTTCGTGTTTTAGAATACAGTGGTACCTCAGGATACGAACGCCCCAGCATACGAAATTTTCAGGATACGACGTGAAATTCGAACATATTTTTGCTCCACGATACGAACAAAAACTCACCATACGACGTTACATTAGTTCGCATTTTTCATTTGTTTTCCTTACTACAGTTATTTTTTTAATGTATTACTTGACTTTAATTTGAGTATGTTTTTCGCGTTGGAACGAATTATTTGGTTTAACATGTAATCGTATGGGAAAAGTTGATTCACCTTACGAGATTTTCATGATACGATCTCAGTTTCGGAACGGATTAATTTCGTATCCTGAGGTACCACTGTACATATTTTTTTCGTTTTCAAAATTCCGCTGACTTGAATGCACGAAGAGAATATCGAGTAGACAGAACTTATCACCTGAAAATAAAGATATTTTATTTATTAATTAGTTGCATATACATCGAACGTACAGTGGTTTACAACATACCCTAATTAAGAAATTTCGTTTTATATAGAAGAATCCGCCAATGGATATTCCGAGAGGAATCTTTCCAAATCTCTTCATGAAGTCGTTTATCTTTTAGACAGAAAATTTATAAAATTAGTTTATATTAATTATTTGAAAATTACTAATTTAATACAAAAAGTCTTTAACGGGCCCATTCTTTAGTTTCGAAAGTGTAAAATTTGACGTCAACTTTCCAGGAAGTCGAATCATTAGTTTCAGTGTACACTTTCATGGTTTAAGACCGTAAATCAATCAGAAAAAACCGTTCACTGTAAATTATATTAATCAATAGAAATGCTCCGGTTCAAATTTTTACAAAATATAAATTTTGCTTTTACTGCTTTAATAAGCATGAATAAAAGAAATTTAATAGAATGTGTAAAATCATTTAAATGATAAACGAATAACTGAAATGAAAAACAAAAAAATAATTCTCACTTTTACATTTAAAATTCAGATATTAAATCGTGCACAAAAATATTATTGACATCATTGGGCAACCTTCAAAATTGTTGTGCTCTTTGACAACGAAAAATAAAACTGTTTTCGAAATTACGATGTATGAACATGTTTTTAAGTTTTGCAGAAAGTGAAACATTTCACGTTGAAAAAAAATAGAGAAAAAATTAAGCGTGTGAAATTTCTCAGACTAAACGTATTTACGTACCTTAAATTTGAATGTCAGCGAGAGATTTGCAGAAGAAACTTTTTCAATACATATGAAATTATCGTATATCTGAAAAACATGAAACAAATGTATGAATTTCAGAATTGAATGTTAAATATTTGAATATTTTAAAATTAATATTCTAAAAAGGAATAAAAACAAATCGAATTTACGGAAAAGAAAACAATTTCCTAAAAAAACAATAACGGTTTTAAACGCAGATCCGTTGAGAAGTCTCCTAAATTTTCAGATATCGGCTTTATGACATAAGGCATTATAAGAAGCAAGTCGCTCGGTATAGCGGTCTCAAAACACATTGAGAACCAACAGAACAGTTAATTTGAGATCAAACGGGCTACGTCATTCGTTTGCTCATTCAGTTCAATGAACTGAATGTAAATTGAAAGCCCTTTACTTTGTATTAGGGGAGGCCGGGGCAACTTTGCAATACGGGGTAAGTTTGTCAAGCACTTTTTTTTAAAAACAAATTAAAAGTAGAATTTGGTTATAGGTTAGGCAGTTGAGGTTTATTGGTGGCTTGTTGAGTGTAGTGTTTTTATTGTTCTCCAACAAACGTAGTTGAATTATCAAGCAAATTTTCATTTTCGTTGAATTCCATATAATATTTTTTTTCCATTTATATTGAATTGGCAGGTTTTGTTATAATTCCATGATAACGAAAGTTACTTTTCCTGTTAGAAGGATGTAACTTCAACTTATTCACGTGGCCAGATCGTGGCTTGGCATTCTGTTCTCAGGGTTGTACTTAATGTTTCGAAATCATGACTAGCGGGGTAAGATCGGCAACATAAAGCCACATTAGAAGCAAAGGATAAAAATCAAACAGATGATAAATGAAAACATGTTTGCATTTGTTATTCATGTATATATGTCTTTGAACTTGCATTTCGTTGTAATAATATTAAATGGGTGTTGGATTTGTATTTCTTTGTTTTAATAGTGAATTCCAACTTATACATTGTTAATAACATAATTTTATATACGTGACTATCTTGCCTCATTACTGTTGCCCCTATACCAGGGGCAACGTTAATAAAAATAATTAAAATAATTACAACTTTACCAAAAGAGACAAGTTGCCGAAGTTGCCCCTATACCACAGGCAACTTCGGCAATTTCTCTCTTCTTGTAAAGTTGTAATTATTTTAATTATTTTATTTCCAAACGGATTTTAACCAGTTATATAGTAAGAAAACATTTCAATAGACAACATGCAAAGCTTTTTTTTTCAGTTTACAGCAGTATTTATTACACAAAATTTAAGTAAAACTTAACATGCCGATCTTGCCCCGGTCTCCCCTATATTACTTACTTCACGATGATCTTGCTAACTGGGAAAACGGCTTTACTACAGCTGAATAACGTTTCATGTAAAACGTTATCATTGTTTGGTTTGGTTAAGCATCTGTATTAAAGGCCGATTAAAATGAACTAGTTCACATCGGCTGCCTTGTTAGGATAAGCTATATCATTCAACCGAACAAATGTTACTTAACATAATAATAGAATTGTTAATAATGAGCTTAAATTCGACTCTGCTCTTGCACTGCTAATGCATACATCTAAAAATATTAATTTTTTAAATTAACAATTTTTTATCAACTAATGTTGAATTAGATTAATTTATCAATTGTAAAAATCGATCAAGAAATAACGATCACATACCAAAGATGTCAAATAAGACAGCGCCCAGGAGACAGAAATTAATCCAAAGACAAACAGCAACGAAACTATTGTAAGATAAACTCTCATTATCGGATGTACATTAACAAATAATGTTGCATACCAACAGAAAGAAGTTCCGTACAGAAAACAGGTGTAAACGAAAGGAAAGAAGTTAACCCATTCTTCGTTAAACATTCTGAAATATTCCCAAAGTTCAAACTGCTTTTGCAACATTTCCTCCAATATCTGTCGTAGATAAATACTGTCAACAGTTATTTCCGACATTTCTTCCGCCAGCTTCAAGTATCTTTTCTGCAATATAAACACAACAGCAGAACAGATATAAACGAGAAATAAGATATGACCCATAGCATAAATGATCCATAAAGCGTAAACTAAAGACACAAGAAATGCCTCGGTGTCTGTTCCCTTTAGTTTTTTTATTTGCGCATAAAATGCAATTCCGGACACGACGTTAGAAGTAGTGAATAACATAAATAACAGAGACAAAAAACTCAATGAATATTTTTCCATGACTTTTGTTATTTTCCATTCTTCTGGGTAACTGCTGAGAACGCAGTGGAAGGCGATTTTTTTTCTTTTGAGTATACTAAACTGTACAGCAACGTAAAGTGACAAAAATGCATAGATTACTAATGCTTCTAATGAGTAATCTCCAAATATTTTGACAAATCTTACAAAGTCAAGATTTACATTGTGTACACTTATCAGAAAAGTCACAGCTATTAACCATAAAAATACTTCTACAAACGAAGTATACAACTTAAATAATGTTGATCGAAAACTGTCCCGAGTGCTTTTTTCATTTTCCATGCATTGACATGGATTCCAATAATATAATCCAAATATCTTTGCGGAATTAAGTATCGGAGCCAATATGTACGCGATGCAACGTTGTTTCTCTCGAAATAATGGCATTTTCTATTTGAAGAGAATTGTTTTGCGTCTACGAGTATTAGTGTTTTGCAGAATACTTTATTGGAGATATAAAAATACGTTATAATCTAATTATATATTCTCTGAAGATCGGTTGCTATGGTTATGTATTGATTAGTTTTATAACTTAAACGAACTGAATCTATTAAAAGGAATTGTGTTTACATAATTTTTAATTATCTCAAAATTTCTGTTACATTCTCTTCATGTTTCATATACTCGAGTACAAATTATTGGTGTTAGATGGCAATTGTTATTTCGAAAAAGGAATTTTAATTAAGTCATCTATTTAATTTTTGACAGGGGAATGCGTTCGAAAACAGAAATAATTTCGTATATCGATTGATATAGGGGAGATCGGGGGCAAGATCGGCATGTTAAGCTTTACTTAAATTTTGTGTAATAAATACTGCTGTAAACTGAAAAAAAAGCTTTGCATATTGTCTATTGGAATGTTACCTTACTATAGAACTGGTTAAAATCAGTTTGGAAATAAAAATAATTAAAATAATTACAACTTTACAAGAAGAGAGAAATTGACGAAGTTGCCCCGGGTATAGGGGCAAGATCGGCAACTTCTCTCTTTTTGTAAAGTTGTAATTATTTTAATTATTTTTATTAAAGTTGCCCCTGGTATAGGGGCAACAGTAATGGGGCAAGATAGGCACGTATATAAAATTATGTTATTAACAATGTATAAGTTGGAATTCACTATTAAAACAAAGAAATACAAATCCAACACCCATTTAATATTATTACAACGAAATGCAAGTTCAAAGACATATATACATGAATAACAAATGCAAACATGTTTTCATTTATCATCTGTTTGATTTTTATCCTTTGCTTCTAATGTGGCTTTATGTTGCCGATCTTACCCCGCTAGTCATGATTTCGAAACATTAAGTACAACCCTGAGAACAGAATGCCAAGCCACGATCTGGCCACGTGAATAAGTTGAAGTTACATCCTTCTAACAGGAAAAGTAACTTTCGTTATCATGGAATTATAACAAAACCTGCCAATTCAATATAAATGGAAAAAAAATATTATATGGAATTGAACGAAAATGAAAATTTGCTTGATAATTCAACTACGCTTGTTGGAGAACAATAAAAACACTACACTCAACAAGCTACCAATAAAACTCAACTGCCTAACCTATAACCAAAGTCTCTTTTTAATTTGTTTTTTAAAAAAAGCGCTTGACAAACTTGCCCCGCATGCCGAAGTTGCCCCGATCTCCCCTACTAATAAAAAATTTAAAACGCTGTTCAGAAATTAATGGCTTAAAGTATATTTTACTTATGAACTTAAGCTCACTAGAAATAGATAGGATATTTAAAAGTTATTGCGTTCTTTAGAGCAGTTTATGAACCATTTTTACTGTTGACCTTTTTTAAGCTCTATGTAATACGTCTCTGTAATTCAACAAATGGTAGACGTAATCACAGCAAATTTTAAGATAGGAACTATAATTTTATTCTAAAAAATGACAAATGCATTTCAGGTTGGCGCAGTACATCCCAACCACTCCTCAGTGCTAACATTTAAAAATAATAAAAACAAAAATAGTCAGTTCATGACAATGAATATACCAACAAGTAAGTGTGTAAGAAAAAATGTTTTTCTTACACACTTACTCTTAAAGATAAAAAAATTGTGTATGGGACACCAACGCATGTTATACATCAATACATGCTAGAGATATCTCACAAGCTCAAAGAACACTCGAAGTGTTTAATACCACCGGTTAACCTCATCACTAAAAACAAAATTTTTTTTATCACTATTTTGTGGAAATAATAATGGTGTATAAAAACAACATACATTCTTATTGTTAAAATATATAATGGTATAAACAGTTTACGAACAATAATTTACAAAAAAACCAAGTAAAACCTTAGCACCTTTCTTTTAATCAATCGCAATAATTTCATTCTATGTAAAGCCCTCTATCAGTTTGTACCAACGAGAATCAATTAGCATACCATCTGAACTATTTATTAAATTATTTTTTTTTTCGGTTCTTCTTTATTTCTAAATGTTCTTTAAATTTTAGTTTATACATGTCTTTTTCATAATGCATATTTGTAATATTAATGCGATTGATTTTACAATTACTATTTTTTTGTATGCTCGTACCATGGGGAATTATTATATTTTAAACGAATAGCTGCTTCATGTTCTTTTATCCTAACATCCAATACACGACCAGTTTCTCCTATATACATATATGGGTTCTGACAATTACATTCCAATTTTTATACCACACCTGCCTTTTTTAGAGAATCTATATTATTATGATTACTTCTGTTAACATATTTAGAAATATCATTTAAAATCTTATTAGTCAAAGATGGGGCCAAACATATTTTATCTTTCTTTAGAATTTTACTACAATTTTCAAAGATGTTTTTCATGTATGGGAATATTTTATACGTTTTTTCATCTTTATATTTTGTATTATATCAAATTATTTAATGTTGTTTATTATAGTGATATCAAGATAATTTATTTGTTTGTTATTATCAACTTCAATATCAAACTGAATTTTATTTGTTAAACTACTATCATATATTATTAAATAATAATCTACATATTTCATTATTAATTTAACACTGAATATTATTTATTTGCTTATCAATATTAATCATTGCTAATTCTGCTAATTTTGGTCCCGTCTTTGACCCCATACTGATACCATCAGTCTGTCTATAGAATTTATCATTAACTTCAAAATAATTATACCTATATGCAAAATACACCTAATAAATCAAAGTTTTTTTTTACATTAAATTTATTAAACTACCTTTTATTAACTCCCAGTTTATATTGAGATACACATTTTTTATATTAAGACTCATTAATTTATCAGTATTTTCTTTTTTTTTTTAACTTTTGTATTCTATTAATGATAATATCAGCATCGGTATATTCGTTGTCATGAACTGACTATTTTTGTTTTTATTATTTTTAAAAATTAGCACTGAGGAGGGGTTGAGATGTACTGCGCCAACCTGAAATGCATTTGTCATTTTTGAGAATAAAATTGTAGTTCCTATCTTAAAATTTGCTGTGATTCCTTCTACCATTTGTTGGATTCCAGAGACGTATTACATAGAGCTTAAAAGAGGCCAAAAGTAAAAATGGTTCATAAACTGCTCTAAAGAACACAATAACTTTCAAATATCCTATCTATTTCTAGTGAGCTTAAGTTTATGGGTAAAATATACTTTAATTCATTAATTTCTGAACGGCGTTTTAAAGTACTTAATTTGTATATCAATCAATATACGAAATTATTTCTGCTTTCGAACGCATTTTCTTGTCAGAAATTAAATAGATGACTTAATTAAAATTCCTTTTTCGAAATAACAATTGCCATTTAATACCAATAATGTGTACTCGAGTATATGAAACATATTAATAATGAAGAGAATGTAACAGCAATTTTGAGATAATTAAAAATTATGTAAACACAATTCCTTTTAATAGATTCAGTTCGTTTAAGTTATAAAACTAATCAATACATAACCATAGCAACCGATCTTCAGAGAATATATAATTAGATTATAACGTATTTTTATATCTCCAATAAAGTATTCTGCAAAACACTAATACTCGTAGACGCAAAACAATTCTCTTCAAATAGAAAATGCCATTATTTCGAGAGAAACAACGTTGCATCGCGTACATATTGGCTCCGATACTTAATTCCGCAAAGATATTTGGATTAAATTATTGGAATCCGTGTCAATGCATGGAAAATGAAAAGAGCACACGGGACAGTTTACGATTAACATTATTTAAGTTGTATACTTCGTTTGTAGAAGTATTTCTATGGTTAATAGCTGTGATTTTTCTGATAAGTGTACACAATGTCAATCTTCACTTTGTAAGACTTTTCAAAATGCTTGGAAATTCCGCATTAGAAGCATCAGTAATCTATGCATTTTTGTCACTTTACGTTGCTATACAGTTTAGTATACTCAAAAGAAGAAAAGTCGCCTTTCACTGCGTTCTCAGCAGTTACCCAGGAGAATGGAAAATAACAGAAGACATGGAAAAATATTCATTGAGTTTTTTGTCTCTGTTATTTATGTTATTCACTACTTCTAACGTCGTGTCCGGAATTGCATTTTATGCGCAAATAAAAAAACTAAAGGGAACAGACACCGAGGCATTTCTTGTGTCTTTAGTTTACGCTTTATAGAGCATTTATTCTTTGGGTCAGATCCTATTTCTCGTTTATATCTGTTCTGCTGTTGTGTTTATATTGCAGAAAAGATACTTGAAGCTGGCAGAAGAATTGTCGAAAATAACTGTTGACAGAATTTTTCTACGACAGATATTGGAGGAAATGTTGCAAAAGCAGTTTGAACTTTGGGAATATTTCAGAATGTTTAACGAAGAATGGGATATCTTATTTCCTTTCGTTTACACCTGTTTTCTGTACGGAACTTCTTTCTGTTGGTATGCAACATTATTTGTTAATGTACACCCGATAATGAGAGTTTATCTTACAATAGTTTCGTTGCTGTTTGTCTTTGGATTAGCTTCTGTCTGCTGGGCGCTGTCTCATTTGACATCTTCGGTATGTGATCGTTATTTCTTGATCGATTCTTACAATTGATAAATTAATGTAATTCGGCATTAGTTGATAAATAATTGTTAATTAAAAAAATTAATTTTTTAGGTCTATGTATTAGTAGTGCAAGAGCAGAGTCGAATTTAAGCTCATTATTAACAATTCTATTATTATGTTAAGTAACATTTGTTCGGTTAAATGATATAGCTTAATTAACCTAACAAGGCAGCCGATGTGAACTAGTTTATTTTAATCGGGCTTTAATACAGATGCACAATCAAACCAAACGATGATAACGTTTTACATGAAACGTTATTCATCTGTAGTAAAGCCGTTTTCCCAGTTAGCAAGATCATCGTGAAGTAAGTAATATAATACAAAGTAAAGGGCTTTCAATTTACATCTAGTTCATTGAACTGAATGAGCAAACGAATGACGGAGCACGTTCGATTTGAAATAAACTGTTCTGTTTGTTCTCAATGTGTTTTCAGGTTGCTTTACCGAGCGGCCTGCCTCTTATAATGCCTTATGTCATAAAGTCGATGTCTGAAAATTTAGGCGACTTCATAACGGATCAGCCTTTAAAACCGTTTTTTTCTAGGCAAATTATTTTCTTTTCCGTACCTTCGATTTGTTTTCATTTTTTTAGAATATTAATTTTAAAATATTCAAATATTTAGCATTCAATTCTGAAATTCATACATTTGTTTCATGTTTTTCAGATATACGATAATTTTATATGTATTGAAAAGGTTTCTTCTGCAAATCTACCGCTGACATTCAAATTTAAGGTACGTAAATACGTTAAGTCTGAGAAATTTCCCATGCTTAATTTTTTATCTAACTTTTTTCAACGTGAAATGTTTTACTTTTTGCAAAATTTAAAAACATGTTTATACATCGTAACTTTGAAAACAGTTTTATTTATCGTCCTCAAAGAGAACAACAATTTTGAAGGTTTTTCCATTGATGTCAATAATATTTTTGTGCACGATTTAATATCTGAATATTAAATGTAAAAGTGAAAATTATTTTTATGTTTATCATTTAAGTTATTTGTCTATCTTTTAAATGCTTTTACACATTCTATTAAAATTTTTTTTATTTATGTTTATTAAAGCAGTAAAGATAAAATTTCTATTTCGTAAATATTTGAACCGGATCATTTCTATTGAGTAATATAATTTACAGTAAACGGTTTTTTCTGATTGATTTACGATATTAAACCGCGAAAGTGTACACTGAAGCTAATGATTCGACTTCGTGGAAAGTTGACATCAGATTTTACACTTTCGAGACAAAAGAATGAGCCCGTTAAAGACTTTTTTGTATTAAATCAATAATTTCGAAATAATTAATATAAACTAATTTTATAATTTTTTTTTCTAAAAGATAAACGACTTTATGAAGAGATTTGGAAAGATTCCTCTCGGAANCCCTATAATTACGATTCCTATAAAACTACGAAAAAATATACGTATTTTGGAAATGTTGAGTCGGATTAGTGTAGAATCGATTAATTTTATGGAAGAAAACCTTTCAATCAGCCGTAGTCCGTAAACTTGACACGTGTCGGGCTGTGATTGGAACGACTTGTAAGAAATCGGATTCCTAATAAATTGGAACGTATCTATATCTTATAGGGGGGTCGACTGTAAATATCTTTTTTGGTATTTTAGTGGGAGAGAATTATATTTAGGATGTAACAATTTAATTATAATCAAAATTAATATATGATAAGTATAAAAAGTCTTTAAACAGAATAAAATATGATTTTACACATTCCATATTATCAGAATTATTGATATGGTCACAATGGATATTAATATAAGTGTAATGTGGATTAATAAATTTAATACATAAATACTTTTCTTGTTTTAATGTACCGGCACGTAAATATAATAGCTTGTTTAAAATTTTCTATAAATTAGAAACATATTTATTAGCAATTAAAAATAACAAGATATTTTATATTGTGCTATTGTAAGTTAACACTCCAAAACCTTTAAACGTCCAGTAGTAAACAATTTAACAGTAAAGAAACGTTTTTGACCGTACTTTCGGTCTTCATCAGGTTTAAAAACCAGTTACATTCGAACCAGTGCAAGCGTAAAACAATGATTATGAAATTGACACAGGAAACACATTGTTCATCTGGCTTTCACAAGGATTCTAACTTTAGCTTTGGCCCTAGTCAATTCTAGAACTAACTTCTTGTATGACCTAGCCGGCATAACTAACAACAACTTAAACTTAAAATCTTCTTACGTGAATACTGGAAAGTATATAAATTAACACTCCAAAACCTTTAAACGTTTAGTAGTGAACAATTTAATAGTAAACAAACGTTTTCGACCGTTTTTTTCTAATTTCGAAAAATTCTGGCACTTGTATTTTCTATTTAAATGAAAATCAAGTTGAAACGTTTTCGAATAAAATGAATTTCGGAAAAGATATAACGGCGTACAAACATTAAAATAAACTTAAACACAATCCTAATAGATGGAGAAGATGCTTTAGAACTTAGATTTTATAGAATGTTTGAAAAGTTCCGTTTACGATATTTTCAATTAGTAAAGGAAGTTGTCGACAAAGAAAACTGGTAGAAAATAATTGTTAAATCTCCATATATAACACACAATATATACGGAAATAAATAACGCCATAAAGTACTGAATACATAAGAGTGTTATCTGACGGTAAAAGACAAGTTGGGCGAACAACAGATACCGTTTAACTTGAAGCGTAATTTTTAACTGCGCAGACAGATGAAATGTTGCAGTCTCGTTCGAAATCTGAAGCGAAGTTTTGTGACATTTAAGGTTTCAATTCTGAAGCGTTAGATGCAGGCACTACCACTGTATTTTCATAAACATTGAACCATAAATTACGTATACATTAGATGTTCCTTTATTAATTTATTGATATAATTTTTAACATCTACATTAATATAAAGTATACTCAATACACCCGTTTTGAAATAAGTCTCTGAATTAAACGAATTAATAAAGCAAACGACTTAAAAATCAATAGATTCAATTAAAATTCCTTAACTAAAAGCACAAGTAATGTTTTATAGCCCTATGTATATGAATTATAGTACTGTAATAAGTAATGAAGCACCATAAATGATTTTAACTATTTTAATCACACTGATATGTAAAAGTTATATAAACTTATTTCCACTTAATAGACATATTTATGATTTTAAAGCGAATCAATATATGAACATAGCAACCAGCTACAACCGAATAAACAAATTACATACAATGCAACGGAAATATCCTGCTGAAAGATAACTGTTTAGTTGTAAGCTCAAAACAATTCCTTTCATATAAAAAAAAAAAAACATGTTATCAGTTCAAATGAAAGAACGTTGTATGGGGTACATGCTGGCTTCAATACTTAACTCAGTTAAGATATTTGGACTATATTTTTGGATACCGTGCCGATGCATGGGAGAAGAAAGAAAACCAAAGAATAATCATTTTATATCAACATTATTTCGNCGTATTTTTATATCTCCAATAAAGTATTCTGCAAAACACTAATACTCGTAGACGCAAAACAATTCTCTTCAAATAGAAAATGCCATTATTTCGAGAGAAACAACGTTGCATCGCGTACATATTGGCTCCGATACTTAATTCCGCAAAGATATTTGGATTAAATTATTGGAATCCGTGTCAATGCATGGAAAATGAAAAGAGCACACGGGACAGTTTACGATTAACATTATTTAAGTTGTATACTTCGTTTGTAGAAGTATTTCTATGGTTAATAGCTGTGATTTTTCTGATAAGTGTACACAATGTCAATCTTCACTTTGTAAGACTTTTCAAAATGCTTGGAAATTCCGCATTAGAAGCATCAGTAATCTATGCATTTTTGTCACTTTACGTTGCTATACAGTTTAGTATACTCAAAAGAAGAAAAGTCGCCTTTCACTGCGTTCTCAGCAGTTACCCAGGAGAATGGAAAATAACAGAAGACATGGAAAAATATTCATTGAGTTTTTTGTCTCTGTTATTTATGTTATTCACTACTTCTAACGTCGTGTCCGGAATTGCATTTTATGCGCAAATAAAAAAACTAAAGGGAACAGACGCAGAGGCATTTCTTGTGTCTTTAGTTNATCATGAAAATACGCAATATGAATATTTACTTTTTAAGAGTTATCAAAATGTACGAAAATTATGCGTTGGAAGCATCAGTTGTCTGTGCCTTCTTCTCTGTATATATTGCTGGACAATTTAGCATTATCAAAAGAATAAAAATTAACTTTCATTGCGTTGTCGGCAGTTATTTGGCGGAATGGAAAATATGCCAAATAATAGATGTATATTCGTCGCGATTGTTGTGTATGTTATTTATTCTGTTCGGTACGACTACCGTAATGTCTGGAATTACATTTTATGCGGAAATAAAGAAACAAAACGGTACAGACGTAGAGGCATTTCTTGTATCTGTTATTCACGCTTTATGGTTCATTTATTTTGTGGGTCAAATCCTATCTCTCGTTTTTATATGTTCAGCGAGTGTATTGATATTACAGAAAAGATATCAAAAGCTAGCAAAAGAAATAGCGGGATATAACGGTTGGAAAACAACTTTTACAAAAGATATTGGAGGAAATTTTGCAAAATCACGTCGAACTTTGGAGCTTTTTCGCAATGATTAACGAANGCATCAGTAATCTATGCATTTTTGTCACTTTACGTTGCTATACAGTTTAGTATACTCAAAAGAAGAAAAGTCGCCTTTCACTGCGTTCTCAGCAGTTACCCAGGAGAATGGAAAATAACAGAAGACATGGAAAAATATTCATTGAGTTTTTTGTCTCTGTTATTTATGTTATTCACTACTTCTAACGTCGTGTCCGGAATTGCATTTTATGCGCAAATAAAAAAACTAAAGGGAACAGACGCAGAGGCATTTCTTGTGTCTTTAGTTTACGCTTTATAGAGCATTTATTCTTTGGGTCAGATCCTATTTCTCGTTTATATCTGTTCTGCTGTTGTGTTTATATTGCAGAAAAGATACTTGAAGCTGGCAGAAGAATTGTCGAAAATAACTGTTGACAGAATTTTTCTACGACAGATATTGGAGGAAATGTTGCAAAAGCAGTTTGAACTTTGGGAATATTTCAGAATGTTTAACGAAGAATGGGATATCTTATTTCCTTTCGTTTACACCTGTTTTCTGTACGGAACTTCTTTCTGTTGGTATGCAACATTATTTGTTAATGTACACCCGATAATGAGAGTTTATCTTACAATAGTTTCGTTGCTGTTTGTCTTTGGATTAGCTTCTGTCTGCTGGGCGCTGTCTCATTTGACATCTTCGGTATGTGATCGTTATTTCTTGATCGATTCTTACAATTGATAAATTAATGTAATTCGGCATTAGTTGATAAATAATTGTTAATTAAAAAAATTAATTTTTTAGGTCTATGTATTAGTAGTGCAAGAGCAGAGTCGAATTTAAGCTCATTATTAACAATTCTATTATTATGTTAAGTAACATTTGTTCGGTTAAATGATATAGCTTAATTAACCTAACAAGGCAGCCGATGTGAACTAGTTTATTTTAATCGGGCTTTAATACAGATGCACAATCAAACCAAACGATGATAACGTTTTACATGAAACGTTATTCATCTGTAGTAAAGCCGTTTTCCCAGTTAGCAAGATCATCGTGAAGTAAGTAATATAATACAAAGTAAAGGGCTTTCAATTTACATCTAGTTCATTGAACTGAATGAGCAAACGAATGACGGAGCACGTTCGATTTGAAATAAACTGTTCTGTTTGTTCTCAATGTGTTTTCAGGTTGCTTTACCGAGCGGCCTGCCTCTTATAATGCCTTATGTCATAAAGTCGATGTCTGAAAATTTAGGCGACTTCATAACGGATCAGCCTTTAAAACCGTTTTTTTCTAGGCAAATTATTTTCTTTTCCGTACCTTCGATTTGTTTTCATTTTTTTAGAATATTAATTTTAAAATATTCAAATATTTAGCATTCAATTCTGAAATTCATACATTTGTTTCATGTTTTTCAGATATACGATAATTTTATATGTATTGAAAAAGTTCCTTCTGAAAATCTCACGTTGACATACAAATTTAAGGTATGTAAATAAATTTATCGTAAGTTTCAATTAAGAAATCTCATTCACTTAATTATCATTTCCACTTATTTTTCTTACGTTGATTGTAACTTCCGTAATTAAAACGATTAATTGTCTAAAAGAATATTAACACGTAAAAAGTGTTATTCATTATTTGTTAAATTGACAATTGTCAAGAGTTGAAACCTTACAGGTCGCACGATGTTGTCAAGTAATATTTTAATATAAAGTTTCCACTGGTAAATCATCAATTATGGGTTGATGATCTATCAGTGGAAAGTTTACGAATTCTTCACATCCAAACCCTCAAGAATTGTCTTACTTGTGTTTCGTCATTGCCTGTCTCAGTTCTTGTAATTATCGGTTTAAATTAGTAATACATTAGTTTTAACCTAGTTATATAATACATTTAATATAAATGTTTATTTGCTGTTTCTCTTCTTCAACCAGTTAGGTTATTCAGCTAGTTATAATTTTATATTTATGATTTTAGTTTAATATATTAGTTTCAAGCCTTCATTAGCAGCCACTAGGCATTTGCGTTTTTCTGTCTAGCTTTGATTTAGCTGCACTACATATTGATGTACAGTGGATCGGGGGAAGATGACTAAGATTTTGATTTGATTATGAAAGAAATTGTAGCGAAAATTTGAGTTTTTGGGGCCGCCAACGATAGTGTAAGATTCTAGAGTATGTTTTTATTCCCTCTTTTGAATGACATTTTAGGCATTTGAATCTCATTTTCCGGGTGTGATGCTTAAATGATTGGGGTAAGTTAACAAATATAATTGTATAAAATTAATTCTCGAATATCTTAACCACAGTTAATTATTGCATGTGCAGTACAAAGTACTTTAATGTAAGTGTTTTAAAGTAGGTGTAACAGCACAGCTACACCTACTTTATAAGTATGTTAGTTTAAAGTTACACCTACAGTATAAGTATTGATAGTTTAAAGCGCCCGTTCTAACGTGCTGTAAGGTCTCTTTAGTCTAGGAACCTCTTTGAGAAGTGCTTAAATAATGTTTACAACAGGAAACTTCGTTCTAACGTTGCTTTTATTCTTCTCAGATTTAGAAAATGTGGTAATGGTGGCCAACTACAGCATTCCATTCTCAATATAGGCGCAACGGTCTATCATACAAACACATGACAGTATCTGAAGTCAACATTTTGAAAATAACAAATATTAGGCATTTTCCCTCGATTTACTCTATGTTACAATTCCGGATTTTATTTAGATTCTTCTGGAGAATTTTTTTTCTACAACCTAAATACTAAATGTCAACACAAAACTTTGAGGGAGCTGTATCCAATGTACCTCTCTTAGAGGAATTTTTCCTTTCTTTTGTTTCTATCTCCTTACCTTCCTTCATCCTCCTTTATTCTGCCTACTAAACATTGTATAAAGTCGTGTATCTTTTGTAAGTGTGTATGAAAAGCAGGAAGAGAGTTAAAGTGAATTATAAGGAGGGGAGCATCTGTCACTGCTGTATCTTCGTTATTAACTTATTTCTTTCTTATAGGTAAGTCTTTACTATTATGGCAGTCAATCCGAAAAGAAAATCGTATTCACCGAGCTTCAGGGAAGCAGAGACCAGTAGTAAAAAGAAATCTTTGAAGAGTCACGANTTTTTTACATAAATATTTAATTTTAATATTTAGAGATACAAGAATAATAACTACAGTTAATTTCTTTATAATAGATGTAAAAATGGCAGTAGTAAGATTAGATGTTGCCTGCATTGATGAGTGTCTAAAACCACTCTGCATTATGCTCTGCGATAAAGATTTGTTATTTACATTCGTGTTTATAGTCTTACGCTCTGCCAATGTCTCGAACACTACCAACATTTATACTCGTATTTAATATTTTATATTTTTGAGTCTATCATTAAATCCTTTTACACAAACCACAGAAGACACAGTTAATTGGTTAGAAGATAAAACTTTTTGAAAAGACAAATAATAAAAGGTAAAAATTCACATGTTTAAAAATGATCAAACGCCAGCCTTTTATTGTAGGATCTGACGTTTTTTACATTATAAACTTAAGAATCTTCTCACCAACCATCAAGTCCTTTTCCAAATTTTATAACTGGTTCATCTCTCTTGTGGTAGTTACGAGTCCATCATCTTCATTTGCATAAGTTCACAATGTTCAATGTTAACTCAGGATATTCTTCAATATTTTAATTCTTGAAGTTAGACAATTTACAAAAACATATTAATATTTTCCAGTCTATCATTAATTTTTTTTACACAAACCACAGAAGACACAGTTATATTACAGTTTATATAATGTTTACAACAGAAAACTTCGTTCTAACGTTGCTTTTATTCTTCTCAGATTTAGAAAATGTGGTAATGGTGGCCAACTACAGCATTCCATTCTGAATATTGGCGCAACGGTCTATCATACAAACACATGACAGTATCTGAACTCAACGTTTTGAAAATAACAAATATTAGGCATTTTCTTCCGATATACTCTGTTACAATTCCAGATTTTATTTAAATTCTTCTAAAGAAACTTTTTTCTCTGCAACCTAAATACTAAACGTCAACACAAAACTTTGAGGAAGCGGTATCCAATGTAACCCTCTCAGAGGAATTCCTCCTTTCTTTTGTTTCTATTTCCTCACTTTCCTTCATCCTCCTTTATTCTGCCTACTAAACATTGTATAAAGTCGTGTTTCTTTTGTAAGTGTATATGAAAAGCATTAAGAGGGTTAAAGTGAAGTATAAGGAAACTCTTACTCAAAATGCATCGCATGTTGCAAATACATAAATTATTCTGAGACCATTAGCGCCTCTTATAAACGGGTAGAAAACGAATATACATAGTTTTTATAAGTTTTAAAACTTATTTTTACATTATATTATATTGAAATAACTGTCAACTATACATATTTGGTTCGTCAAATTTTAAATATTTTTAAATATGCACAGTACATACATACGAGTATTTTATTGAAATGTTTTCCAGATTACTGAAGGCGAAATTTCTTTTATTTACACTTTAGTCTAAAATACTTATATTTAAACTACATATACGTTTTTGTGAATTTGTCACTTAAACTTTATTTACTTTAATACTAAAGATACGACGTTAAGTTGACAATAGACGTAAATTATAGATGTTAAAAACGATTTTCTTGCATCTAATTAACATTTAGAACTTTCATTTTTTGCAATTATATTTATATAATTATTTTTATTTATTTAAATAATATAAAGTTTAATTGTGCTTATAAACTATTTTGCTCACAGATAAACGATTTTATGAAGAGATTTGGAAAGATTCCTCTCGGAATATCCATTGGTGGATTCTTCTATATTAAACGAGACTTTTTGATAAGGGTATGTTTTGAAGAATTTGTTTAAACATATGTAGACTGAAATGATTAATTTATAAATAAAATATGCTCATTTACATTTGATAAGCGTTGTTTATTCGGTATTCTCTTCGTGCATTGAAGTTAGCGGAATTTTGAGAAAAGAAATAAAATGTACGGCAAAACGTTTAAATAATACACATCGTGCTTAAGCATTACAGTACACATAATTTATACACATAATCTATGAAACGATGTGAAACTTACTCGAAATATTTTCATAAGTTTAATTCTGTTAAATCTGTAGATCACTATAATTAATCTGTAACATTATACCTTTAGTAACGCATATTTTATTATAATTCAAACTGCAAGTTTGCATTCGTTTTATAGAAACTCCCATCCCATTCCCTCTGAAATGGAGTTGCTTAATTTTAAATAAATTAAAAACATATTTAAAAATTGCATTTCGCCATTGTGACAACATCACAAAAAAAATAATTTTTCTGTTATCTGTTAATCATATTATAATATCACTAGCAGACCCCGCCACGCGTTATTGTGGCTCAAAATGTATCTATTGTAAATGTATAACACTTCCCCCGTGGAAGGGAAATTTTTCGAAAAATTTCTTCTTAGTGTACATTCTGTTGATGTACCCTATTAAAACGCAATCAAAAATGCAAAGAACCGCATTAAACATTATATTATAACTTACAACAATTACAAATAACGAAGTTTAAAGATAATAACCGACGTTATAATAATAGACGCGGTAAATACATGAATCTGCCATGCTGTCACACATGGGTTACAGTCGGATTGAATTAATTTGATATCATAAATTCCAGTTTATAGACCATTTTTGTTCATGACTTAATGGCGACCGGTTAACGTGCTTGCCTTCCTCTGGTGGGAACCCGAAATCAAATTCGAAGGGATCGCGAAACCAGACGAATTTTTCAAACGTAATTCGTCCTGGTGAGCCATGTGAAATAGTTTGTCACTCAAACAATCCAAATATCTCTCCTAATTTAATGTCAATTACAAAATATTGTACGAGTTCATTTTGGTATTCGGGGCATATGTCCACTTTCGCTCTTTTTGGTTACGCCTCTGTTCTTGGCCCACCAGTGGCCAAACAGTTCCGTTTCTTGAACGTTGGGAGTTCGGTCGTGGGTTCATGTCTCGCCCGGACAGGCTGGACATGTTGTGTTTTCCCGATTTTCTCCACATCTGTAACGCCTGAATAGGGATCAATGTTTATATATATTTACATATTTTTGTTAAGTGTTGTGCACGTACATAAGTGTTGTGCAACTGCAACAACGTCGTTATATATACATGTTAGACTTTTTTGTCTCTGAAAAACTTTAATTGAGATAAGAAAGGTTTGGATAAAAGGAACGTTTTAAGGAATACAAATTGCATAAAAATATTGTGATTATTATTAAAAAGACAGATGTAGGACTTTTTCTTCGTCTTCTGTCTTTTCTCGCGTTCTTCTTCAACTGTCGTCTTCTCTCGCGAAGTCGCGTCTATCCCTCTCTCGTCGTCTCGCCGGCAAATGGCGTTTCACTTTCCATTATCGTAACAAGGGGAAGTAATGGAATCGTGTCAAATTTAACCCTCCGAGTTTTTTTTCGAAATGTCTACATCTTATGATACTTGGTGCTAAGTGCTCCTCATGATTCAGAAGACAAGTCAACTTTGGAAGAGTATCATATTATGCATTCTGTGTATTGTGTATATGGGTTAAGATCAATTAGAGTGCCTATTGTGCTTCAAATTACATCTTCAATGTTTTACTGCTGTGTTCTCCATGTTTAAAAAAACCAGTCAACATACAAAGTGAATCTTATTGGGCATCCTCTGAAATGTGCTGTGTTCTCCATGCTTAAGAAGACTAGTCAACTTCGAAATTGTATATCATTATGCATCCTCTGCAGGTGTATTTGAAGTGATTTAGTTTGCCTTTGTGTAGAATGGAGTTAATCTACAAGATAAGATATTGGTTTCCGTTATGTGTTATATGATCAAATTATAGAAGAAAGATGGAGCAACACTTGTTCACTTATTGAGTACACTAAACAGATTACTCGTTGCAGTGGACTGGAGTAACGCAAGTATTCCCAGACCTCCAAATGACGCTCTGGCAAACTTTTCTGAACATTGTGTTCCAGTGACTTTCTGCATCTTTGGTGCTACTGGATTCAAGCAACTGCTTGTTACAACTCCTTATTTATTTTATTTTCCTTATTTGTTTTTTTTTCTTACCTTTAGATAATTATCATATATTTAATGTACATATATTTGTATCTACACATTGTGTCTAATTATCGTTACTATGATTACACAAACAATTACCAATATATTAACGTTATATATACACAATATTTCTGTAATATAATATAGTATGTAAATAATAAATATAATGTTTTGTCTATTATTCTGGTGATGCTTACTGCGGTACCAGAATATGTATAAATGTATACCTTAATAAATATTGATGATGATGATGATGATGATGATGATGATGATGATGATCTTATAATACTATAAGTAGTGTTTCTCAACATCTAACGAATCGTCGCCCTGTTCATCGTACTATCGCCCCCGTTACTACAAAATTCCGATGCCGAGGGACAAGGCTAACATTAAATTCGTACTGCATTGAATAAACTAGTGACTAGTTTAATGTTATTTGTTTAATCATTGTACGATATAACGAATAAAATATCTAATTATTCTTAATATAATGTTTTACTATAGGCCTATCGCTCAGAAAATTGTTTTTCGCCCCCAAAATATAAATTATTACTAATCGATCCCTCAACATGGAAAAACGCCCACTTGGGGGCGATATCGCCCCCGTTGAGAAACACTGCTCTAAAGTTAAATAAATGGAAAAAAAAGAAAAATTCCGTGGATAAGTGTGTGTTTGCATCTACTTCGCCTAAGATCATAGAACGGAGTGAAAATAAAGAAACGTAATTTGGCACAGTAGAATGTATATAAAGGGCATTGAGGCTTATAAATTTTGCCTGTAAAACATCAAGAGCATGGAGAGATAGAGGGTGGTCACCTGAAATATGTCGTTAGGAGTTATTCTTTAAAAAGATTTTATTTGTTGTAAGCATTTCTAGTGTTTTATAAAATTCATATCTACCCCGAAAATTAAGTCTTCCTATTTTGTAATAATTTATAATATATAAAGTTTTTATTAAAAAGTCATATAACAGACGGCTACACATCCAATTTCAGTTATTTATTTTCATTAATTATTCAAATGCTAAAACAAAACATCATTAAAGCCGTGAATGTTGCAACTCGTTTCTACGTATTTTAGACAAAACGAACAAGTCTCAAATGCTTTAATATAATAACTAGCAGACCCCGCCACGCCTTGTTGTGGCTCAAAATGTATCTATTATAAATGTATAACACTTTCTCCGTGGGGGAAAATTTTTCGAAAAATTTTCTCTTAGTTTACATTCTCTTGACGTACCCTATTAAAACGCAATCAAAAACGCAAAAACCCGCATCAAAAATAGTATAATAGAAACCAAGTTCTTCACAGTAATCCTTAATCCTATCTCTCTCCCCCGCGGGGAAAATATCGAAAAATCCCTTCTTAGTGTACATTCTCTTGACGTACACTATTAAAACGCAATCAAAAACGCAAAAATCCGCATCTAAAATAGTATAAATAGAAGCAGAGTTCTTTACAGTAAGCCTTCCCAGTAAGGCTTACCGTAAAGAACTGTTCATCTCCCATGTTTAACGGAATAATATACAGCCTATGTCCATCCTGAAGATCCATTCTAAATATTGGTGAAAGAATTTTTGAAATTGGATGATTAGTTTCGGAGATTACCTGCTGCATACAAAGTAACATACATACAAACATTACCTCTTTATAGTATTAGTATAGATTAAAAAACATCAATTTAGCATTTATCTTAGAATAAGATTTGAACTGTCTTCTTTCGTTATTGAAAATGTCTGTTATTAGAAAATACTTTTAGAAATTGATTTAATAATTTATACAGAATTGGAATGATAGACTTTACACCAGGGCTGTGGAGTCGGAGTCGGAGTCGGAGTCGGAGTCGGAGTCGTGGAGTTTTGGTGTTTTAGCCGGAGTCAGAGTCGTCAAGAAATCCGGCGACTCCGATTCCTTTTTACTTACTAACTTGTTATATATATATAACGGAAAAGTATTGGAATTGGGTCAAATTTGACCCTCCATATTTTTATTTTTTTGCAAATCTACACGTTTGGAGATCTCCCGAACCCAACAAAAAAGTCAATAAAGGGGAAAAAATTCGCACGCGCGTGTGTGTTAACGTCTAATTTGTTTAATTTCTTTATTTTCTGTTCTGAGATATTAAACAATATTTCAGAATGAGTAAAGTTTAAGAAACGAAATGTGGCACTGTGGCTTGCGTATAAAGGGGCATTAATAGAGGAAAAGGTGCACTGAATTATGGAACACTGCGGGTATTATGGAACCACCCCATTTCGAACTGATAATAAAGGCGAACTATAGCGGATTGTGTCTGAACTGCACTAGACAGATATCCATAGCGATGGAAAAACCCGTTTTACTTCAGTTAAACGGTTGTCCGTATTTAATCAGCAAATTTGTTTTTTTCAAAATTCGAAAGTTTTGAATGCTAAGAGAATTTAATTATTTTTAAAATATAAATCGTGTAGTTTTAGGTACACTGGTGCATGTATTCCGTTCCGGAGACTTAGAGATACATATTAATCTGTGTGATGTTCACTTTTTTTAAATTTTGGTCTCGACAGATATAAGTTAATTCAAGATGGCGATGCGTGAATTACGGACCCCATTGGTGCGTTACAGTAATATGGAACTCAATTCTCCGAACTCTCTCTTTGCAAGCAGACATTTGCCCGGAGCAATTTGTGAAAAAAATACTAGGAATTCTTCCCGAGAATAGTCAATTCTTTCCGAGAATATCGAAAAAGAGCTACTGGAATATATATTGTTGATGGAGGGCATAGTTTTTATTATAAAAGCATTTTTGCTATAAAATACATTGGAGTAAATCATTTTGTAATTATGTAACATTTTTTGTACTTTCCTATTTGATTTTGGCTACATTAAAGCATTTTTGAAAATATACAGTAAGGTTCCATATTACCACCCGATTTTCTCTAAGCCTACTTTCTGACTTTTTGTACAAAAGTTTTCAAAAACCATACTTATAGTTACACTAACGAAAAATCCAATTAGGAACATTTAGTTTAATAGTTACCGGTACTTTCCGTACAAAAAAATGTGGGTGTAGTTATGATATCTTCTTTACAATTCACTAAAATGTAATTGGGGTTCCATAATACCACTTTCTCCTCTACTATTAAATTTTTGTTTTTAATTAAAGGTCGACAGGGTGAAGACATAAAAGGGGTCATGTGTCATATCTCTTAATGAATATTTTAATCGTTATTAGCGTTCAAAATAAAAAAAGAGAGAAAACTCCTCTCTACGCTCAGCCTTTTTGTCATTTTATAATATTACAGTAAAACCCGTTAAGATGTTCTCGCCTAAAATGTTAGAATATGTTATGGGGACACGATTTAGTTCAACCACTTTGACGCTTAATAACTAACTCCTGTGTCCTCATCTGACTCTGATTCTGACTACTCTGGCCACAGAAATTATTAGGCTTCAAACAGGGTAAACAAAATCATGCCCCCCACACAGTCTATCATCAACACATATAGAAAAAAAAACCTCAATCTTTTGCATATCTCGAAATTTCGAGGAGTCCCAAATCGGAAAATGTAAAAATTTAGAAAGGGTCATTTTTTGACCGAGCGCTACAGTTTCCTTCTGTATAACAGCCGGAAAAGTAAAAATTATCGAATACATATTTATATATTACATAGAGAAGGCTTTTGGCTTTGGAATAAAAAGTTTCTACGCTCTATCTTTATTAAAACTGTATTTATTGAATCTTTTATTCTGAGGTCACGTGATGACATCAGAATTTCCGGGTCTCTTTCGGTAACAAGTCCTCCCTTGGCCGGAGTCGGAGTTGGAGTCGGTAGATTTCTACGCGACTCCACGGCACTGCTTTACACGTTAAGAAATATATAAAAGTGTGAACATAAAAATAAATTCGAATTACTATATTGTGTGATTAATTTATTGCGAATAATACATATAATACAATAACTATACAGTACTAATAATTAATTACAGTAGTCTAGTGCAAAGCAATTACAGTAGACTTACCTATAAAACTGTAGATAATTCCGTGTTATATAAATTCCATGTTGTACGAGTCACTTAGATTTTACAAATACGTGAGCCGTTCACAGCCCGGCACATGTATTTGTAAAATGTAAGTGGCTCGTACAACATGGAATTCATATAACACGGAATTATCTACAGTCTTATAGGGTGGGTCTACTGTACAGTAATACAATAGATTGGTAATTTATTGTAGCATTGTTATCTAACAAAGAATTATTATTAAAGTCAACGTGTGTTACTTAAAATTGACTAAGAAATGTTTTAAAAGTAGTGAAAAAGAAATCTGTGATTTTACAGACAACAATTGCGAAGTTGCAATTCTAAATCAGAATATAATATGTGTTACTGAAGAGACGAAGTTACAGATTAACTAGCAATGGCCTATGTAATTAATTAAGGTAAATAAATTGTTTCTAACAACAGTCACATAAATTTAGAAGATAATTTATCACACAGCATTAACCGTTCCTAAAGTTTAACGATGTAAATATTTTCAAATTACGTTTACATCATTTGAATTTTATCTAATGAATACTTAAGTACGATGAGTATTGTTTATGTGTTTGGCTGCACATTTTGTTTCTTTATTCAAAACTCCACTGACTTGAATGCATGAGGAGAATATCGAGTAGACTGCGCTTATCACCTGCAATTAAGAATGTTTTATGTACTAACTGATAATATGTATTGACATAAATTTAAATGTAGTTCAGAACATACCCTTATCAGGAAATCGCGTTTTATATAGAAGAATCCGCCAATGGATACTCCGAGAGGAATCTTTCCAAATCTCTTCATGAAGTCGTTCATCTATTAGAATAATAAATTCATAAAATTAGTTAATATAATTTCAAAATAAACTGAAATTTGCCAATGTTAATTATATACAATAATATTCCCTATTTCATTCACTGCAAAGTACAGTGTGACGTCAGGTTGACGTCGTCTTTTTAGTTTTAGAATAAATAAGATTACTGAATAAATAAGATTACTAAATATATAAAATTACTTCTCCTGACTGACTGACTAAGTGATTAATTTATCATCGCCCAGAGCAAACCGCTGAACCTAAAGAGGTGAAATTTGGTACACAGTTAGGATACGTCATGAAAACGCAAACTAAAAAGGGATTTTTCGAAATTCCCCCTTGCAGTGGAGAGAGAGTTTGATTCTCAGTGTTATATAACAATTACTATTGTTGTTGAAACTAAATATAAATGGGGTTTGGTTACAAAATCCGCGCAGACGAAGTCGCGGTTAACAGCAAGTATTCGCATAAAAGTGTATTTTATTTTAATCGAAACAAGAAATACTTGGTCAAATCCGAAAGCATAAAAATTGTGTATGCTTTTACTATTTTGGCTATCCCTTCAATGAAGTACGCATAGGATCACATATATTTGAAATTTGACGTATAAAATAATAAATAAAAATAAGTGACATGAAAATAATGCTGTAATTCACAGTTTTAAATTAAGAATTGAAAAATTTGCTACTTCATTGAAATATGACTTACCATGCCATCATATGTTACCTTCGAGACGTCGAAATCTTTTGTAAATAGTCAGCAAATATAAAATCAACTGCAGTTTGTAAATTAGTGAAAATAATCTCAGACAATTAATCGTTCCCAAAAACAATCAACGTAAAGAAAAATAAGTGAAAAAGAGAATTTCGTGATATTTTTCAGATTTAAGACTTATGTTAATCTTATTTACGTACCTTAAATTTGAATGTCAATGGGAGATTTGCAGAAGAGATCTTTTCAATACTTATGAAGTTATCGTACATCTAAAAAAAAGAATAATAGTGAGGTTGCGGCTACTACTACTACTACTATTATTAATTAAATAGTGAGTAAGTTTGACTTGAAGGTATACGTTAAGCGTTGTATTTTTTTAAATCTGACAATTATAATTAAAATGTTATATGAATAATTCGAATAAAAAGTCCTGGAAGAAAAAAATCGACCCTAAGCGATACCGCAACTCCTGATTACTGTGCCAGCACATTGCCATATAATAAACATTATAATACCATACAACAATATATTGCTTATCAATATCTATGTTGTAATTTTTTGTAAATTTTTGTAGTAATTATGAGTATTTTTCTTCCTATTTATGTTTCGCATATATAATTATATAAAATTTATATTATATTATATAAACACATTTCTGTATTTTTTAAATAATAAATTTATATGTACTATTATAGAAACACTATAAAAATAATTCAATAATAAAGAAAGCAATTAAGTGATGTATTATGAAAAAAAAAGATTAATATTTTCCTAAATATAAGTAAAAAAGTTTCAAATATCATGAAAATCAATCACAAACCTAGGAGTTCACATTAAGTAGAAAAAGAAATAATCACATACCGCAGAAGTCAAACTCGAGAGCGCCAAGCAGACAGAAATTAATCCAAACAGAATAAAGAACGATGCGAAGAAAACAATCATTTTAACTATCGGGTGTAATTTAACAAATAATGTTGCATACCAAAATAAAGCAGTAGCGTAAAGAAAAGACGTGTAAACAAACGGATAAAAAATCTCCCATTCTTCGTTAACAATGCTAAAATGTCTCCACAGTTCGACCTGATTTTGCAATATTTCCTGCAATAAGTTTTGTAGGAAAGGTGTTTCAACTGTTATATCGGCAGTTACTTTCGACAGATTTAGGTACCTTTTATACAATATGAATACACTTGCTGAACATAAGAAGAGAAGGGATTGAATCTGGCCAAAGCAGTAAATGTACCATAAAGCGTAGATAAAAGACACGAGGAAAGCTTCTGTGTCTGATCCGTTCTGTTTCTTTATTTCCGAATAAAATGTAGTTCTGGCCATTACGGTGGTCGTAATAAATGACATGAATGACAGACATAATAAATACAATGCGTACTTTTCTATTATTTCGACTATCTTCCATTCTTTTTGATAACTGCCGGCAACGCAATGAAAATCGATTTTACTTCTTTTGAGTATACTAAACTGCCCAGCAACGTATATCGAAAAAAACGCAAAGATTACTGACGCTTCTAATGCGTAATCTCCATAAATTTTGCCAACTCTTACAAAGTAAACGTTGATATTGTAGAACCTCATAAGAAAAGCGTAAACCATTATCCATAGAAATATTTCTACAAATGAAGTGTACAAATTAAATAATGTTGATCGAATATGATTCTTTGCTCGTGTTTCGTCTTCTAAGCATTGACACGGGTTCCAAAAATATAATCCGAATATTTTAGCCGAATTTAATATTGGAGCCAGCATGTACCCCGTACAACGTTGTGTTTCTGGTATTAATGACATTTCCTCAATTGATTAAAAGAAAGAATTTTCAGTCTACGAATACTCGACTGTGTTTTGGAGTATAAGTTATCGGAAATAAAGGAAACCGATATATTCCATTATAGTAGGTTGCTATGGTAATACATTTAATAAATGGAGAAGAGTTTATATAACTTCTAAAGATCTTTAAATCATTCTTAGAATATGATTAATATGTTCATAAATATCTGTTGTAATACATTATTGAAATTGAAAACTGTTTGTTGTTTCGAAAACGGAATTTTAATTTAAACTATAAATTGTCGTATTATTTAAATCATCACAATAAATATTTCAGTCATCATTTTGTGTATAAATTTAATTTAGAAAACAGAATTATTGGTAACGCGAGTGATATTGTATACTTTTATTTGGGATTAAAAAGTAAAGGTTTTATCCTCTATTTTGTAATTAATGATAATTAAATTACTTTTTCTCACAACAGTAAAATGATTAGTTTTGTTAGAAAAGCATAATTTTTATGTAAATTCTATAACGAACGAGAAAATATTTATTGTAACTATGTCACAATGCCTGGCTGCAATTTTTTTTATCGTTTTTATATGTTACGTAATTTAAAATATATGTACTACATTGCCAAACGATCGCCTAAATATCTGGCTATTATATGGCTAATTAAATGATTAGAATAAAGTAATTTGTCATTAGAGGTAGGCGTTAGGCGCCATCTCTTAAGTAAATTAATAATTAAAATTAAATAAATAAATAATTAAATTAAATTTAGAACCTTCTGGAATAAAAGAACTGGCCCGGGACGGGGCTTGAACCCGCAACCTCCGCTTGCCGTGCGGTGCGCTTGCCAGTTACGCCACCCGGACCCCGAGCGAGTCTTCGCTTCCAGAAGTATATTAGATTAGATATAACCTTACTTGGTTAAATACATCACTGACTGGGGACGACTTCATCGCCCACGACCCCAATGGCACTCAGCCAGCTAACGTAACACCCAGCGAGGTATATATATATATAAATAACAACAACTCAAAGCCCGAATAGTATATATACTAAATTGCCAAACGATCGCCTAAATATCGGGCTATTATATGGCTAATTAAATGATTAGAATAAAGTAATTTGTCGTTAAAGGTAGGCGTTAGGTGCCATCTCTTAAGTAAATTAATAATTAAAATTAAATAAATAAATTATTAAATTAATTTTAGAATTTTCTGGAATAAAAGAACTGGCCCGGAACGGGGCGTGAACCCGGGACAGGAAGCGAAGACTAGCTCGGGTTCCGGATGGCGTAACTGGCAAGCGCATTGCATGACAAGCGGAGGTTGCGGGTTCAAGCCCCGTCCTGGGCCAGTTCTTTCATTCCAGAAGGTTCTAAAATTAATTTAATAATTTATTTATTTAATTTTAATTATTAATTTACTTAAGAGATGGCACCTAACGCCTACCTCTAATGAAAAATTACTTTATTCTAATCATTTAATTAGCCATATAATAGCCCGATATTTAGGCGATCGTTTGGCAATGTAGTATATATACTAATCGGGCTTTGAATGTTGTTATTTAAAATATATGTTCTGTAAGTAAACTTAGTACCGTCTCACCTCTTTTCCTATTAGCAACAGGGTCTTGTGGTCATTTATCTATCTCTTGTAGAGGAAAATTTTTTAATAGAAATAACATAATAGAATAAACTTAATCGGATGGCAAGTACGTCAGCGTTTTACACTTACCAATTTTCAACTATCTTATTCTATTCTACAGATTAAGGAACGACAGACAAGCAGACAGATGGACAAAGTGGTAATTTTCAGATCAACAATTTTTTTAAATTGCAACCCAAATATTTGAAAAGTACATTTTAAGAGTATTCATATAAAGGTTTTAAGAAAACAGACTTTATACATCCGATATATTACCATTATATCCACATAACTTAGAACTACGAACCACATTCAAAAATTTTTATTACAGTCGAATCCTCTATAACGTGGGTTCCTATAACGGAAATTCCTATAACGTAGCGAAAAAATTGTAGCAGTATTCCTGGTATAAAGTGACTCGTAAACCGTCGTTGCCGACTCCTGTCGCGACAAGATTGGTCGAATCTGGACCAATAGTGGACGAGCAGCCGAACTACTTTCCGCAGCACAGCGTCACGCTACAGAGAGTTTATGCGGCTAAATTGAGTTTGCTATAGTCTGTACAGCATTATATATAAATTATATATAAATTAGGTACTGTACATATAATTATATATTAACTTAATTTATTGTAACTTTATTATAATTATATATATAATTTCCGCCATCTAGCGTTACGCTGCGGAGAGTTTAGGCTAGTAAGTTGAGTTTATTATCCTCTGTACAGTATGTAAATTAGGTACCGTAAGTCTAATACAGCACTAATTTTATACATTTCTTGTAAAATAAACATTTCTTATTCAACGGCCATAAAAATTATTTGTATTAATGATGTCTCCAAAGGTCAAGTTATTTTTCTGCGAAAAATTCTTTATCAGAAATCGCGGCCGCTGTTTCGTGCGATGTTCCGCGACGAAAACAAGCACGAGCTACAGCGTAGTCGAACGGTGCACACTCGGTAAGTAATCCTTCAATTGTTTGTTTATAGCGTAGTTTATACGCATTATTTCCCAAAACTTATACGTGTTTTGGAAATGTTGAGTGGAATTAGTCTAGAATCGGTTAATTTTATAAAAGAAAACCTTTCAAACAGCCTATGTCCGTAAACTTCACACGTGTCGCGCTGCGATTGGCTCATGTATTTAATGATTCCTACAAGATAAAATTCGAATAACATGAAACGTATCTAAGCGTTATAGGGGGGTCTACTGTATTTCATTCTATTCACAGTCCCTTGTGCTTGCTTTTCGTGAGTGACTTCAGACCACCCCAACATGTGAAATCCCTTTCCCATTCACAAGTCATTTAGGAAAAAGTTTGCAGTGGACTAAGCTGTCTGCAGTGAATATTTTAACACACTTTTAACTATTTTAAATAAACGTTTCCTTTTTCTACTGAAATCTAAACTTATTCTGAAGGATGTCATTTTATTGTAAACCAAGATGTAAATGCCATTATTCAGAAATACGGACAGAAATATTATAGGATTTTGTTTAACATTTACTATATACATCTCTTACTAGAACTATAGTGTGTTTACAAATAAATATAATCTTAGGTATTACATGTTATATTTTTAAAAGAAATAACGATAAATTGTAATCGATAAGATATTATTTGATGCATCTATTACTTTACATTACAGTATATCTAACCTTGAATAATTCACAAACAATCGTTTACGTCAAATATTCCATTATGTTAAAAGTATTCCCTTTCGAAACTTATAACAGGTGTAACGATAATAAATAAAATCCGTTAGAGAAAGGAATGTATCGTATATAGATTTAGTATTTCACTATAAATGTAATTACTCTAATGGGGATGCAATTTGAAAAGATTGTAGACCTTGAAATAGAAATTGTCTGTTCTTCCTTAATCTCAGAAAAGAAGTTCGATACGTACAGGCGATGACACGCTATAGAATGACTAAAGGCGTTAGAAAGTAACTATATATCTCGCACTCTCGCCTGTTTGTAGTAACAGTCTCAGCATTTCGTTTTTTCTTTTGACCCGGTTGTCGGTTTCCTGACTACATACAAATATGGTTTATTTTATGTGCACATGATTTGGGCACAAAATACTCTGTGTCAACTTACAACTCTTTACGTATACCTCTTCTTACCTCTAAAACCATGGTGACACCTTGCGACTTTTAGCCACACAGGCAACTGCAACCTGGGTTTCGTTGGAAAAGATCGTGCAGCGAGCAGATCTTCTCCCTTCGAAATATCATCGAACAACGCGTTGATTATCGACATCTATTGGTCATCAATTTTATTGATTTGAAGAAGGCTTTCACAGTGTTTAAAGCATTCCGTTACGAAACGGAAACAGTATTATAACAGAAGTAAGAAAGATTTAAAATACATTACAAAAATTCATTAGACAAAGTATACGATCTACTAAGTATTTCAATAATTAAATTATTTCAACGTTAATAATTTGTGTATAATATTGTGTATATTGTGTTGTTTTATTTAATTTACCTGGACACATACATGGTAATATTGCGTTTCGAACTTGTTCGTCCCTCATCAGCAAGTATGATACATTCTACACAAAAATTTATCCTGTATTTTTTCTGCAATATGAATACGACAGCTGAACATATAAAAGCGAGAGATAGGATATGACCCACAGAATAAATGAGCCATAAAGCGTGAATAACACATACAAGAAATGTCTCATGTCTGTTCCTATCTGTTTCTTTATTTCCGCATAAAATGTAATTCTGGACATTATTGTAGTCGTAACAAACAAAATAAATAACATAACAATCGCAACGAATACGCATGTATCATTTGTCTTATTTTTCATTCTTCTGAAAAACTGCCGAAAACGCAATGAAACTTAATTTTTATTCTTTTGACAATGCTAAACTGCCCAGCAATGTATACGGAGAAGAAGGCACAGACCACTGGTGTTTCCAACGTATAATTTCAATATATTTTGATAACTCTTAAAAAAATTCAAATTATCTAATCTTATGATAAAAGACAGAACCGTCAAGCATAGAAACAATTTTACAAATTAAGTATACGATCGCAATAAATTTGTTCGAAAATGAATTCTCGCTTTTTTTTTCTTCCATACATTCACACGGATTCCAAAACTATAATCCAAATATCTTAAATGAGTTAATTATTCGAGCCAGCATGTACCCCAAACAACTTTCCTTCTCTCGGAATAACGGCATTTTTTATTTATATAAAAATGCTGTTTTCACCTCTCAAATCGATTTATGTCGAGTATTCGAACATATATATAGCTTAGATTAGAAGACTTTTAATTAATTTGTATAGTAATCCATTTAAGTATTCTTAATTTGGTTATCATTATGTATAGATTTAATTAATCATTCAAATAAATATTTTTGTCATATTCTAACTTGTCTAAATTAATAACTACATCATCGTGCCCTCGTAATTACTTAAACCACGGAAACCTGTAAAGTACACACTCCTCAGTTCCTGTCATTCGTCAAGGTATTTTATAGCACTCGGAGGTTAATTCAATTTAGTAAAGAACATCAAATATTGTTTAGGTTTAACGTGGCATGTACAATAAAATCACGTTCTATAGAACTTGATAAGTTACGTATTAATAATACTTAAATAATTTACATTATACTTTTCGTCCCACTGTTATTATTTAATTATAAACACACGCTGATTGTGGCAATTGACTTTCAAGGGCCTTCGACCACACAAGGGCCTTCGGCCATCTTCACGGATCTGGAAGAAATTAAATGCCCCAGAAATATATATCGGCTTTACCGAAGCATTCTACTAGAAAAGAAAGCCGGCATTACGACTGGAACCAACAGCATCATCAAAAACATAAACAGAGGGTGCCCGCAAGAGTCAAGGTCGGGCCCATCTTGTGGCTGGCATTGTACGACGATATTTTCAAACTGCAAGACACCACTCTGAGAGATACCACGATAGGTACAGTTGGATTTGCAGACGATACACTAGTTCTGATGGCATATAAAAGTCAAGAAGTTCAGCAGGTTGAAATGAATAAACTTCTCAGTAAGATAAAACAATGGGCTAAAAAGAAAAAAACTACTTATAAATCCTTTCAAAATGTGCCTGTTTCACATTTCTACGACTTCACCTTCTGGGTAATAGGCCTGCCATCGAACTTTTTGGCCAACTATAAAATACAGCACATACCTGGGAATAAACATTGATGGTTAACCTGGAAGCCACATGTCGAACATATCCACAGCAAGGCCATCACTCTTGCACATTCCCTCAAGTGCATTTCTCAAAATACATAGGGGATCAACTCTGACACAAGCCGGACCATTTACCGGTATGCCATTGAGCCTGCAGTCTCATACGGAGCAGAGGTCTGGGGAAAAGTGGCTACTAAGCAGAATATCAAGAGTAAACTATTATCAATACAACGCATGAGCCTTATCCCCATTGCAAGGGCCTACCAGACCAGCCCTACAAATGCTTTACAGATAATTGCAAACATACTGCCTCTTACGATTCTTAAAAATTCACTTCTCAGACAACCAGCTGATGGTTTGCAGACTTCCAACCACCATCCGTTAATGAGCAACCTTATCAGGAACATTCAACAATATGGCCTTGACACAGCATGGAGGAGCTACATCGTACAGTACTGTACATCCAGCAAAGCCATGCCCAGAAATTAAGGAGAGTTGGGAAGATAAGAACAGTGGATACAAAATCTTCACCGACAGGTCAAAGTCAACAGAAAGTGTAGAATGTGCTGTGGTGGTGTATAACAAGTACGACAGGTGCATCTTCCAAGCTAATTACAAACTCAAAGAACATTGCTCAATTTACCTGGTTATTCTCAAAGCTCTCTATTACATAAAAGACAACCCAATGCTACACGATAAAACAATCAATATATTCAGTGACAGCAAAACAGCACTTGCTCAGTTCAAACGGTTACAAACAACACTGTGTATTGTTCAAGAACCATCAACTTTCTCGAAGCACTTCAAAAAAGGGAGCGACGATTTACTTTCACTGGGTTAAGGAACATCCAGGAGTTAGTGGAAATGAGCGGACAGACCTGTTGGCGAAAAGCGCCACAAGGTTGGACATGCCCATTTCACTAAGCCCTCTTCCAACAAGCCTCATTACGACCAAGTTAAACAACACCATAATGCAACTGTGGCAACACGGTCGGGATCAGAGGATACAGGACGACACACCTTCGAGTTCCTTCCGAGTGTTATGGACAGACAAACTATGAATTTCTAACAGCCCAACCTCGCCACCTCACAATTCGTAATACGCCATGGAAACTTTCCAGCATATCTGAAACGATTTCTTAATAAAGAAAAAGCAAAATGCTCCTGCTCTATGGATGAGAACCAAAACGTAAAACACATAATTTTCTTGTGTCCAAAATATAAAGTAGAAAGTAGGCTTCAGGCAGGTACCCTGTCTGATGTTGGCTTTCACTGGCCATGCCAGATAAAAGTTTTCCTTACCAATCATAGGTCCTTCCAGGCTTTCGAAACCTTCATCAGGGCAATAGACAATAGACTAGGTAAGCCACTCTCCTGGAAACAATCAACTCGGGCTTGGCATCTGTGAAGGTCTGCTCTGGGACTATGTGTCTCCGGCTGCCCCTAATTTTGTCAGTGCTTCACGGCGTTGCAGGATAGGCTTGTAACGTTACTATGGCACTGTTCGTTGTTCTTTGTTTTAAGATAGTTGGTGTCTTAACCACTTTGTGGTCGCGCACCACTGGACCTGAAGGAACAGTCATTGTTTTCGGTTCCTTTATTGGAGAATTAGTCGCTCGCGTTTTCACACCCTCCAGGGTCAATGAGGTTCTCTCCCCCTTAATAGAGGATGTCCATACGTTAGTTTGTGTGCAGGCCCTTTGGCAAGGTAGCTGTTAGGGAACTTTGTACCTGATTACAGGCTGTTTTTTTGTACAAACGGTTGTTCTCTTTTGTTCCCTCCCATGGCATGGAGGATTTGTCTACATCTCCATTCGGGTTGTACGTTCATCCGTGATTGTTTGTTGAGCTCCAAGACAAGTCAGCCGTAATGGAGTTCCTACTGCCTGAAAACAGAGGCAGTTATACTGTATACCACTGCATTTTGGCTACTTGTACTTTTTTTGTTTAATTAATAAATGGCACTCGGCAGGTGCTCTGAGATGTCATATTTCATTCTTTCCTATCTACCTTTCTCTTCTCTTCACTCTTCTCACTTCTACTGTGTGTTTCCAGACGAGGTTCGAACTCGAGTAAACCGTGAAATTCTTGCGCGACACAAGACGTAAACAACGAAACTCAGAACTGTTCGAGTATGTGTCACACTATCTGTCAAGGTTTTAGCGGAAGACAAACTCTAACACGAGCGCTCATAAATAGGTAGATTTTTCACTCTCAAGTCTATAAAATATTGGCCGAGATAAACCTTTTCGAAAAAAAATGGGGAATTTTTGATAGATGAAAGGTGAAAATGATCGTTAAATTCTTAGACATGAAAAAATGGTATAAACAACATTCTGAATTATGAGTGCAAATGTTATTGTTTTATAAATAATCACAGAGCTGAGTTGACAAAAAGGTATCGAACGGACACGTCGAATCGGACCTTTTCCGCGACCCGATTACGTTTCGTCTTACACCTGGAGACAAAGGAGAGACCAATCCGGAAGCGGGGAATGGGACTACGGGCCAATCCGAAATGCGTATAGCATGGAAAAAACTATAAAATCCGGAACTTCAAGGTCCTCTGGATTAAGCCTACAGTTGTGCTTTATTTATAGTGTTGTGCTAACGTCGATCACCTAGGACGACGCAACGTCATAACACCGAACATCTGCATCGTCTAGCGATCCTTCTTGTCCGCCCGGGCTAGGGCCGATCAATCGAACTCTCACCATTTCGAAACAATGCCGAGATTTGGGAATTGTCTAATATCGATGTAAGCATGACTTCTACCAAATAAACGGTTTTTCTCTTGTAAAACAATTGTTCTTCATTTGCCTCCTTCCCCACAGCCCAAATATGTGGTTTCCCTTAGGCTCATTCTGATGCGGGATTGATTGTACTCTTCTTTCCGTTGGAAAGCCTTACACTACTATAACTCTTCATCTTTCCTTTTCCATGACTATACCTAATGGTGGTGGCCTTCTAATCCTTTAGCAAATGTAAATGTTATTATTTAATTAGCTGAGCAATATAAATAGGTCTTGCTGGTGTGATAATCCGGAGGTACTCTTAACAAGAGTTACACAATTGTTACCCTAAACAAACTTAAATAAATAATTTACTTTAATTTCACTTAAAAATGTTTAAAAATGATAAAGTTTGGAATAATTAATTTAACATAACCTAAAAAGGTTATAAAACTTCAACATCCTGAAAAACTGCTATATTACTCAGCAGTTTAGCAAGAAATGAGGATGTTTTGCTTCGTTCTTCCACTCCTCGTATCTGAGAATTTTGCACACCACCTGGTCCATTGACACATCATTTCTGATAATCATGATGGTGCAGAAAACGGTAATAAAAAGGCCAAAATAGCTAGACTCGGGGCAGTCTACAAGCGAAGTAGTTGCCATACAGAGGTGTTCGTTCAGTAATTGCCAAAGTGAGTGCTCCTCCTCCGACAGCTGATCCTGTTCTCCGGACTCGCCACCTCAGGAAGAGAATCAACGAGATACAAGGTTTCAACATGAACAACGAGGTAAACGTTTATTGTAAACTCTCCCTCTCGGGTAGTTTAATATAACACAGAGACAGGGATAATTCATACCTAACTACTTATCATATTGTCCTTCCTTTGTGTATCCATTATAGCCTGTTGTAGTATTGTTAGCAATGATTAAACTGTTAATTTTATATTATACTACTTCCGTTGTCGAGTATTTGTTCTTTATGCACAGACCCCACACAGAATCTTACCAATCGGGTTCTGAGAAAAATTAAGCCATCCAGAGACAAGGTGAGCAGGTCTAACAGATCTGACGATTAGAGGGCCTGGACCCTCGTCGGTATTCTCACACTAGCACTTATCACACACTATTGTGAAATCACTTAGAGACTTAATACACCGATGGAAGAATTTAATTTTTAACAACCGTGCATTTCTGTATTGTAATTCTTTTTGGTTTCTGAACATTCATGATTATCTTGAAGAATTATTAGTCGAAGTTTAAATTAAATTTGCACTTTCGCTCAGTCCTAAAAATGACAAAATTACGAACAAGTTTAAAACAAGAACAAATCATTAACCGAATGAAGATGCAAAAACAAAGACGAAACATCATTTAACTTGATTTTTTATAAATATTTACAACTTGCCAAGGTATAGTGTCACGAAGCCGGACTTTTAAATTCAATCGGCAGGCTAAGATATTTCAAGTACAAAGAGTTCCTTGTAAACTCTATGGACGATTGCTGCTCATAAGTTTAAAGCAACTGTAGAGTAAGTAAATACGAAATTTACACATATAATCTTTTCCGAAAATTACAGTAACTGTAAAATAATGAAAATAGTTAGGGAATAACAAAGCACATTGTAATACAAATTCAAAGCAGACAAGTTTTCTTATGTACTACACCTGAATAACAGTTTTATAATTAACATTCAATCAGTGAGCCATTGGACGAATCTGTTTATACTCTCAATTTCTTTTAATTTTTGGCACACGAATAATCATTTTTCCCCTTTGTACTTGTTTGCAGAGAACATTACAAAAGAATATAAGAAAACTGATTATTGGCTTAATCTGATATCACATAATAATTTTATCAAACAAGTAATAAAATAAATAAATTTTAATTTACGTTGTAAAGGATATAAGATACTTGTCCAAAAAAGAAAAGGGCATCTTTCCTTTAGGAGTTATATTGCAATTAACATGCAAATTAGCACACAGAAAAGATTAAAATAAACAGTAGTAGATTAGCGATGTTTACTTGAAAAACCTCCAAAGAGAGAAACAAAGTCGTTTCACACACAAACATTCATATATACCGGAATAAAACGTTTAAATTTCTTTGCATTTCTCGATGTTTCAAGATCCCTAAAAGCAAAAACGTAAAAATCTTGAAAGTCATTTTTTTAACCGATTGCCATCTTTCCCTCTGTTATATATAATAAAGCTGTAAAAATAATAAAAAACGACATTGATTAATACTTGCTTAAATACTTTACTTAAACTTGAAAGGAGATTCAAAATTTGTATCCAGTCATTTCATTATATAATAGTATCTAATACTGTAAAATATACATTTTTCAAAAAGATATGTTAATGCTTATAGCCTTATGTCTGCATAAAATTTCTCCGGGGAACTTCGTTTTTAGTAGCGATATTTCGTGCATTCGATGAACGAGGAAAAATAAATGAATACAACGACAAAAAATTTCTTTCAAAAATATTCGGGTATTTCTTTTTACTTGCAGTNTTCTGAACATTCATGATTATCTTGAAGAATTATTAGTCGAAGTTTAAATTAAATTTGCACTTTCGCTCAGTCCTAAAAATGACAAAATTACGAACAAGTTTAAAACAAGAACAAATCATTAACCGAATGAAGATGCAAAAACAAAGACGAAACATCATTTAACTTGATTTTTTATAAATATTTACAACTTGCCAAGGTATAGTGTCACGAAGCCGGACTTTTAAATTCAATCGGCAGGCTAAGATATTTCAAGTACAAAGAGTTCCTTGTAAACTCTATGGACGATTGCTGCTCATAAGTTTAAAGCAACTGTAGAGTAAGTAAATACGAAATTTACACATATAATCTTTTCCGAAAAGTACAGTAACTGTAAAATAATGAAAATAGTTAAGGAATAACAATGCACATTGTAATACAAATTCAAAGCAGACAAGTTTTCTTATGTACTACACCTGAATAACAGTTTTATAATTAACATTCAATCAGTGAGCCATTGGACGAATCTGTTTATACTCTCAATTTCTTTTAATTTTTGGCACACGAATAATCATTTTTCCCCTTTGTACTTGTTTGCAGAGAACATTACAAAAGAATATAAGAAAACTGATTATTGGTTTAATCTGATATCACATAATAATTTTATCAAACAAGTAATAAAATAAATAAATTTTAATTTACATTGTAAAGGATATAAGATACTTGTCCAAAAAAGAAAAGGGCATCTTTCCTTTAGGAGTTATATTGCAATTAACATGCAAATTAGCACACAGAAAAGATTAAAATAAACAGTAGTAGATTAGCGATGTTTACTTGAAAAACCTCCAAAGAGAGAAACAAAGTCGTTTCACACACAAACATTCATATATACCGGAAAAAACGTTTAAATTTGTTTGCATTTCTCGATGTTTCAAGATCCCTAAAAGCAAAAACATAAAAATCTTGAAACTCATTTTTTTAACCGATTGCCATTTTTTCCCTCTGTTATATATAATAGAGCTTTAAAAATAAAAACAAACGACATTGATTAATACTTGCTTAAATACTTTACTTAAACTTGAAAGGAGATTCAAAATTTGTATCTAGTCATTTCGTTATATAATAGTATCTAATACTGTAAAATATACATTTTTCAAAAAGATATGTTAATGCTTATAGCCTTATGTCTGCATAAAATTTCTCCGGGGAACTTCGTTTTTAGTAGCGATATTTCGTGCATTCGATGAACGAGGAAAAATAAATGAATACAACGACAAAAAATTTCTTTCAAAAATATTCGGGTATTTCTTTTTACTTGCAGTTGATGATAATTTTAAAACAGTATTAATGTAAACTCGAAAAATAGCACGTTTAATATCATTCGTTTGCATATACTAGTCACGGTAATCTGGACAATACGAAGGTAATAGGCGCATATCTGGTCGACAAATCAATAAATCGAAAACTCAGGTACTGCACAAACGATAAGTTGAATTAATTAAGAAAAAACAACATTCGTGTTTATCGTTAAATAGTATTTAGTTCTTCCTAACAAACAGTATTCTTGTGGACTGAAAAAATAACAAGTTTAACATCAGCAGTTTCTTTCTAGTTGACGGTATAATGCAGTTACATATAATTACAGTACTTAAACTAGATTTACGTGGCATCCGAATCCAGACGGGTTGATAATGATAATGATAATAAACGTAGAGCCCAAACGGTTAGGAGTTGAAAGTTGAAATTTTTGGTACACAGTTAGGGTACGTCACGAATACGCATACTATGAAGGGACTTTTCTAAATTAACCCCCGGGGGCTTAACACTTCCATCAATAATAGAAGTATTAATTAACAATGAATGTGACAAGTAACAATGAAAGTGTCAATTAATAATGAAAGTGTCATGTAACAATAGAAGTGTTATGTAACAATGGAATTGTTAAGAGAATGCGACGTGCAATTCGCAGATGCGGTTTTTTTTCAATTTTTGCGAGAAATCGAACATATTTTTAGACTCATCTAAAAATTATCTAATTAGTCCGTAAACAGGGGGTACCCAATTTTTGAATTCTGTGAGGTAAGGTTGACTATAACGTAGTAGTTTTAATCTTCGCTATTGTTACTTTTGCCTGAGCAACGCCGGGCCCACCTGCTAGTAAAGTATAACAAAGAATATTACGACAAATTTCATGTCGCATNATGAAATTAAAAAAGTAATAAACTCTATGCTAACAGAATTTGTGTTCTTACACTTTTGTAACATACTATATATCTGGAAGGCAAGATGGTCGTCTACTACCTTCTCATAATACTGTAGAAGTAAACTTGTTCTTTCTCGGCATCTTCTACTGTCGACGGTATAAAACGTCCGTAAATTTTCCGCTATATTTTTCCAAGCATCTTTCGGACTTTCATATGCATACGGATTTATCGCCACTACTTCTCTTAACAGAAGTATGTCATGATGGCAAGAGAACCGCATTTGAACTTTCCTCTTTCTCGGAGTTAACACGACGCTAATTATAGTAAAAAAATAATTATTTAGTGTTATTAAACATCATATAAATACTTTTAAACAGTTTAATTTGTTTATTTACCTTTCCTGATAATCCACCGTGCAAAATTCTTCCGCCATTTTTTTCTACTTATTTCCCGTGAGTCAACGCGCGATGTTCATTGAGTCACGTGATGTTATGAACGGGTGCCTCAACGATTTTTACTTGGATTTGAAACGTGTAACGTGTACTACTTCTACCCGTACACGTTTAATGTTTGAACTTGTGCCTCAACCTCTCTACTAATTTATCTTTGTTCTAGAATGAATTTCTCATTACACTAATTTGATAAAGCCTAGACACTTATCTTATAAAATAATAGTTCCAATTAAAATTCTTTCTTATAAATGTTAGTTTTCAATTATCATAATAAATACCATAATACATTAAAACACTCAAGTATATTAAAATAGTAATAAATAATCACATATCAACAATGATTTATTCATATTAAGACATGACACAATTCCATTCAATAAATATAATTTTAATTTTAAAACGAATCAATTAGTGTCCATAGAAACCTATCGTAACAGAATATTCTAATTTTATACGAACCAACTAAAATATTGTCCGAAAACAAGACTGAAAATCGGTAGACTCGACACAATTCTCTTTATTCAAGTAAAAAATGCCATCATTTACAGAGAAACGACGTTGCATGGGGCACATGTTGGCTCCAATACTTAATTCAGCAAAGGTATTTGGTCTATTGTATTGGAATCCGTGTACATGCGTAGAAAAAAACAAAGCAGCAAAACCCTATTTAGGGTCAATATTATTTAAGTTGTACACTTCATTTGTAGAAGTATTTCTCTGGATGATGTTTTGCGCTTTTCTCATAAGAATGTACAATATCAACTTTTACTTTGTAAGAGTTATCAAAATGTTTGGAGATTACGCATTTGAAGCATCTATAGTACTTGCATTTTTCTCACTTTACATCGCTGTGCAGTTCAGTATACTGAAACGACGAAAAATCCACTTTCACTGCATCGCCTGCAGTTACCCAGAAGAATGGAAAATAACCGACATTATAGAGAAGTACTCATTGCTTTTGTTATGTCTGTCATTTATCTTACTTATCGCGAATACTGTAATGTCCGGAATTACATATTTCGCAGAAATAAAGAAACAAAACGGAACAGACACAGAGGCATTTCTTGTGTCTATTATCCACGCTTTATGGCTCATTTATGCTGTGGGTCATATCCTATATCTCGTTTCTATATGTTCAGCGATTGTATTCATAATGCAAAAAAGATACCTGATGCTGTCCGAAGAAATAACGGAAATAACTGCTAAGGAACATTTTCTACAAAACATATTACAGGAAATGTTGCAAAATCAAGTTGAACTTTGGGGATATTGGAGAATGATTAACGAAGAATGGGATGTTTTTCTGCCTTTCGTTTACACATGTTTTCTCTACGCTACTTCTTTCGTTTGGTACGCAACATTATTTGTGAAATTATACGCGACAATTAGAATTGTTTTTACAACAGTATCGTTGTTACTTCTGTTTGGATTAATTGCAGTTTGCTGGGCTCTTTCTAATTTGACATCTGCGGTATGTAGTCGTTACTTCGTTTCTGATTCTAAAAACTCGTAAATTAATTTTTTGGCGGTTAAGTTATAGTTTTATCAATAATTAAAATTTTAGAAATTTATATAATTATTGAACACTAACTTAACCGCCAAAAAATTAATTTCGGCCTGTATTATTCTTTTAATGTGTTATATTTTATGGTTAAATCTAAATAATTCTAAATGCTGATATTGTGTTTTTTTCATAATTTATTTTTTATTGAATAATAAAAAACATATAGATATAATATTGTATATGTGTGGTGACTATAACTTTTTGTAGAAAATAAACCAGATTATGAAATTTCCATACTAAACGCTAACAGTTTGCGCTTCTTTGTTTTTCGAAAACTCACATTTTCATAACATTTATTTCGTACTATAAGCGTATGCATTGCAATCATGTTATTATTTTTTTACTTTATTATTACTTTAAAAATTTTAATTCGTGCTTTACACGACAAAAAATTTTGTTTCATTAAATTAATGTGGAGTTTTAATAATTTATAAAACTTATATATTAATAATTCATGTAAATGTCTCATATTGTTTAAATGCATGTTTCGTTTTTTGTTATCACATTTAAAAAAGCCTAAACGAAATTTGATGAATTTTAAAATACTTTTAAATTTTGCCATGTGTAAATATCTAGCATGCGTACTAGAAAGTCACCTTTTTCATAGACAATTGTTATTCGAATGACATTTCTCCATAACAAGATGCTAATTCTATTCACTAATATACTGAAGACATGTTCGTTAAATAAAGTCAGCATTGCAAATTCTCTTCCGGTTCGTAGCGCTTTTTTGTATTCATTTATTCCATAAAATCAAGATTAAAACATTGACGTTTTATAAGTTTTTTTATTAGTAATTGATTTAATATCTACTTGTGAATTTATACATTAATCTATATTATTTTTTTCAGATGTACGATAATTTCATAAGTATTGAAAAGGTTTCTTCTGCGAATCTTTCGTTGACATTCAAATTTAAGGTATGTAAATAACTTCCATAACAACATTATAATCCGTAACTGCCAATTATTACGATATTTATTTAATATGATGTAATATCTGTCCTTTTCAATGTTGTGTTTTCTAAAAGAATGTTAAATACTTTATAAAGCGTAATTGATCTTTTTAGAACTCTTGTATTCACCATCGTTAAAAGAGATGGACTGCTTTCAGGCTAAACAATGACTTTTGTAATAATTCAATGAATGTTTTATGCTTTCAACTCTGAATGTACATGTACATGTACATACTGAATGGTCATTGTGAGTCTCTTTTAATATCTTTTAAATAAAATTTATTTATTGTAATAATGCAAAACAGATATAAAGTACATCATTTATACTCGAAAAATCAGGTCGTTTTAGGAGTTTATTGCGAATAATTACTAAATATTCAAATTTTATTTAATTTCCGAATTACAGTAGAGCATCGATTATCCGAACCCCGACTAACAGTCACATTTAACCGACCGTTCTATTCGGCAAATTTAAAATATCCGCTAGTGATGTGGCACTACAATATTTGGCTATGTCTTGGCTACTTTAATATTATTTTTGTTAAATTTTTGTGTGTTTTAGCTGGCAACACTGCTCGACGCAAAGTTGGTTAATAGCGATATACTAATATACTAATTACATGGGATATACTAATATACTATACTAATAATGTATTTTTTTTCATTTTCTTCGGTTATCCTATTTTCAGTTATCCGACCAACCTGAGTTCCCAATTGAGTCGGNTACCATGCAAACAACACACGATGTGTAACTTTTTTCAACAAAACTAAAACAGGAACAGTTTGAAAGTTACTACCCTATAGAAGAGAAAAAGAACACTTTATGCAATGATAAAATGTAAGTCCCAAATAGCTATAATGCATACACTATGAAATAAAAGATATCAAAGATAGTGGGACTAGAAAGTCCCGTCAGGCAATAAAGGGTTAATATTTTTAATGTAATGTGAAGTGACCACAGAAACTCAAAGGCTGTGTTCACTTTTTTTTTTTCGTACATTAAGCATTTAATTAAAATTATATTTGTAGTCTAGTGATGAGGTATTACTATTGTTGGATATGTTTGACAGAGATGAAGAAGCCATTATATCATATCATATCTCTAAAGACATACCTGTGACAAAAGCAAGAATAAATTTAAATCAAATGACTGATTCTGATTGCTTGTTTCACTTTCGGTAAGTGATATATTTATAAATTAAAGCAAATACTTAAAAAAGGAATANTTTGAAAGTTACTACCCTATAGAAGAGAAAAAGAACACTTTATGCAATGATAAAATGTAAGTCCCAAATAGCTATAATGCATACACTATGAAATAAAAAATATCAAAGATAGTGGGACTAGAAAGTCCCGTCAGGCAATAAAGGGTTAATATTTTTAATGTAATGTGAAGTGACCACAGAAACTCAAAGGCTGTGTTCACTTTTTTTTTCGTACATTAAGCATTTAATTAAAATTATATTTGTAGCCTAGTGATGAGGTATTACTATTGTTGAATCAGTTTGAAAGAGATGAAGAAGCCATTTTATTACATCATATCACTAAAGAGCTACCTGTGACAAAAGCAAGAATAAATTTAAATCAAATGACTGATTCTGATTGCTTGTTTCACTTTCGGTAAGTGATATATTTATAAATTAAAGCAAATACTTAAAAAAGGAATAATACTTATAAAATTTTTAATTTTAACAGATTTTCAAGAGACGATTTGTTTCACCTCCATTCTGCTTTACGCCTTCCATCTGTAATCATTTGTGAAAATGGATCACGTTCATTTGGAATTGATGCATTATGTATTTTATTACGAAGATTAGCTTATCCTAATAGACTTGATGATATTTCTGTTTTGTTGGGGAGATCAAAAGATGAACTTTCACGATTTGTGCATGAAACAGTAAATATCATATACAATAGCCATTCCAAATTGTTATTGAATATCAACGAGATAAAACTAACGAGAGAAAAATTAAATTTATTTAGCCAAATAATAACAGCAAAAGGTGCTCCTTTGACAAATTGTTGGGGGTTCATAGATGGAACGGTACGTCCTATTTGTCGACCAATAAGACATCAAAGGGTGGTATTCAGTGGCCATAAACGTATACATTGTTTGAAATTTCAATCAGTGGTTACACCCGATGGTATGATTGCTAATTTATTTGGACCAATAGAAGGAAGACGTCACGACAGTGGAATGTTAAGAGAATCTAATTTGTTAGAGCATTTGGCTGCGATTCCTTGTTCTGAGAACGGGACCCAATTTGTTTTATATGGAGATTCTGGTTATCCTTTGCGTCAACACCTCATTACACCATTCCGAGGTGCTAGCTTAACACCCGAGCAACAAGTATTTAATTCCAGGATGAGTTCAGTAAGAGAGTGTGTGGAATGGGTATTTGGGAAAATAATTCAAAAATTTGCTTTTCTAGATTTAAAAAA
>NW_019384793.1:0-3921 GCF_000671375.1 Centruroides sculpturatus | reverse complement strand
AACGACTTTATGAAGAGATTTGGAAAGATTCCTCTGGGAATATCTATGGGCGGATTCTTTCATATTAAACGCGACTTCCTGATAAAGGTATGTTCTGGATTATTTTAATTATATATTAATACACATCATTGGTTCCTCCATTAAACACCGCTATTTTCAGGTGATAAGTGCGGTTTATTCGACATTTTCTTCGTGCGTTCAAGTCAGTGGAATTTTAAAAAAGGAATCGAAATGTATGGTCAAACAAGGAAACAATACGCGTCGTGTTGAAGGGTTCTTTATAAATAATTAATCAAATGACAAAGAACCTAACAATAAAACATTTACGACGTTAAATCTAAAAATGATATATAATTTTATAAACTAAATTTTTTCAAAAATTAATGCATGCATTGTAGCAATAAATAAATCATCTTAGATCTGTAGAATAATTCTCTTTAGTCAGTACTCTGATTATTGTTATTTCGCTTCTTATTATTATATGAAAATCACATGCACTCTTTCGAAATGTGTTGAACTGTGGAGTCGTATAATTTATAATAGTTTTTGGTGGTTTTAATAATTTTTATTAGACGGTGATATGAAAAGTAATTAGAAAATGTATTGCATGCTAGTAATTGCTCTGCACCAAATTAATGTAATTTATTAATATTGTAATTATATTTTCGCTGTCATTGTATAACAAATTTGCATTGAGTAATGCGTACGTGTTTTATACAGTAGACCCCCTATAATTACGGTCCCTATAATTACGATTCCTATAAAACTCCGAAAAAATTGCGACTTTTACCGTAAAAAGCGGTAAAAAACTCTTATAATTACGTAAAACGTCATCGGGCAGCCGAACTACTTTCCCGCCGTCCGTAGCGCCACGCTACGGAAAGATTACTATCATCTGTACAGTATTATATATAAATTATATATAAATTAGGTACTGTATATATAATTATATATTAACTTATTGTAACTTTGTTATAATTAAATATATAATTTCCGCCGTCTAGCGTGGCGCCACGCTACGGAGATTTTTACGCTAACTATCGTCTGTCAGTATGTAAATTAGGTACCGTAAGTCTAATACAGTACTGTAATTTTATACATTTCTTGTGAAAGAAACATTTCTTATTCAACGGCGATTAAAATTATTTATATTAATGATGTCTCCGAAGTTCTACGAAGTTTTCACAGAAAAATAAGTTGTTAGAAATCGGCCGCTCTTTGCTGAGCTGTTCCGCGACGAAAACAATGTTGAGCAATGGCAATGTCGAATGGTGACACTCGGTAAGTAATCCTACAATTTTTTGTTTATAGCGTAGTTTATACGGATTATTTCCAAAAAATATATACGTATTTTGGAAATGTTGAGTCGGATTAGTCTAGAATCGATTAATTTTATGGAAGAAAATTTTTCAATCAGCCGTAGTCCGTAAACTTCACACGTGTCGGGTTGTGATTGGAAGGACTCGTAAGAAATCAGATTCTTAAAGAATGGAACGTATCTATGATCTTATAGGTGGGTCGACTGTATATATATTGTAATTTAACGTCTGTCATATTACACTGTACTCATTTCTGTACTTTTATATTTTGAAGAATTGTCCTCTGTAAACTATAAAATATACTAATTACTTGATGATAGATTGATAAATAAATACATATGAATAAATTTAATACACACGGTTTTCCTGACTAAACTTTTATTTACAACAAAACTAGTGATTATGTTAATCGTAGGAATCGTGCGATGCTGTACATTTTTTTATTAAGAAACTGTAAAGTAGGGGTACCCAAACTTCGTATCCCGTCGACCCCTTTATAGAATATTTCCCTTCTTATCGACCACCAGATTAATTAAGTATTTGACAAAAACATTAAATCATTTTTGCATATCTGATGTTAAGCGATAAGGAGACCCGCATAACAACTTTACAAAAGAATTTAGAGTTCCCATATTTTATAAAATCTACCCAATAACATTAACAGAAAAAAGGGATATTATTCACTGATTTATAATCTTAAAAAATAATAGCAAAATTATGGATAAATGGAAATTTGCCTATAATTCTTAAACCGTACATGTCATAATACGTAAAATACACACTTATCTTTGAAAACATAACATTAGTTATATTTGATGAAAAACCTCTTACTCTCATTTTGCGACTAGTACTGAATGCCTTAAAAATATGTAGACATATCTTTTTATTAAAATAGTTGATATTAGTCGGATGGATATCTATGAAGAGAAGCAGAAAGATTATTGATATTCGGTTGAAAATTGGTAAGTTTTAGTCGCAAATCACCACTGTTTTCCAAGTTTATTCTGTTCCTCTGTCTTCTCAAAATTGCGTTAGCGTGGCTAAAACCAGCTTCAACCACGTATGAAGTTGGGAATGCGAGTAAGAAAGGTTCGGCTTCTTCTCTGAGCTTGGGANGAATTGTCCTCTGTAAACTATAAAATATACTAATTACTTGATGATAGATTGATAAATAAATACATATGAATAAATTTAATACACACGGTTTTCCTGACTAAACTTTTATTTACAACAAAACTAGTGATTATGTTAATCGTAGGAATCGTGCGATGCTGTAGATTTTTTTATTAAAAAACTGTAAAGTAGGGGTTCCCAAACTTTTTATCCCGTCGACGCCTTTATAGAATATTTGCCTTCTTATCGACCACCAGATTAAGTATTTGACAAAAACATTAAATTATTTTTGCATATCTGATGTTAAGCGATAAGGAGACTTGCATAACAACTTTACAAAAGAATTTAGAGTTCCCATATTTTATAAAATCTACCCAATAACATTAACAGAAAAAAGGGATATTATTCACTGATTTATAATCTTAAAAAATAATAGCAAAATTATGGATAAATGGAAATTTGCCTATAATTCTTAAACCGTACATATCATAATACGTAAAATACACACTTATCTTTGAAAACATAACATTAGTCATATTGGATGAAAAACCTCTTACTGTCATTTTGCGACTAGTACTGAATGCCTTGAAAATATGTAGACATACCTTTTTATTAAAATAGTTGATATTAGTGGAATGGATATCAATGAAGAGAAGCAGAAAGATTATTGATATTCGGTTGAAAATTGGTAAGTTTTAGTCGCAAATCACCACGGTTTTCCAAGTTCATTCTNCCAGAACGAGGAATTTTAATTTTTAATTAAAAAAAAAAAGAATTTCAATTTTTAGAAATGATAAAATTGAAAAAAAATATATACATAAAATTTTACTTAAATTTACAGTCATAAAAATATTGTTTTTGGCTATTGTTTTGTAACTACCGAATTGGTACAGAGGCAGGCGAATAGGGAATGTACACGAATACACAGATTCTGTGGGCTGTTTTTGTATTAATGAGTACAAGGGAAGGACAAAGAAAGAATCGCGAGTATTGTATGTGGCATCTCTGTAGTTGACCTCGGGGTTGCCTTCTGTTGCCTTCTGTTCTGATTCGCATGACTTACATGTAAATTCGTATGTGTACATTCATATTTAATGTATTACAAATTAAAGAATATTAAAAATAAGTTTAAGTGAAGCTATTAAGCAACTATTAAGAAACCATGTTCGAGCTATCAAGGAAAAATATTCAAATTCGGCAGTGTTTGAACACAGTAACACAGAAAGTTGCGAAATTGTCTTAAATATGGTGAAAATAAAAAACAAAATAATTTTAAAAGACAATTATACGAACACATCAATATAATCAAACAAACGGATAGAATAAATAATAATACCGAAAGAAAGATCAACTAATCATGGAGAAGTATTATAGAAATGGAAAGGAGGGAGATGTATAAAAGAAGAAAGAAAGAAGGAAAGAATTTTCCATAAATCCATAATTTATAAAATTATGGATTTATGAAGGAGTTCGAAAATATTAAATTTGT
>NW_019384792.1:640262-641818 GCF_000671375.1 Centruroides sculpturatus | reverse complement strand
ATCTATAATTGTTAGAAGATGCAAACTGTCCGCATTCATTGAGTCTTTCTGTTCTGTAGTTTTTGATAAAAGATGTAACCGAAATTTGTATTATCCGTTCTTAATTCAGTATTATTTAATTCTTGTGTTACTTTCATGCAAGACAAATTTCACTCCTTTAGTAAAAAAATTAATTGAATAGTACTAAAAATACCGTGGTACAGTATACAAGTGCCTATTGATAAATAATCATAGTTGTATTTTGCAGAAAACATCCAGAAACGAGATACTTATTTATTTCGGCAACGTTTGGTGGTGCCATCTATTTAATATTTGAAGTCAAAATTTGACCCGTAAAGTCAATGGTAGGATTTCTGTTTATCAACCGATCGCGCGCTACATGTAAATCGAGTTGACGATTGTTGTAAATTTACATTCATTTGTATGACAATTTTTTTTATCTTTACGATGCACATTTAACATACGGTCAGGATATAAAATTTTGAAAACACGCACAAGTGTGCCACGCTGGAGCACACGTGACTGTTTTAAACGTTTTTTGAAGTTCCGCCGGTAATGACGTTGGACATTCGCTACCTTTGTCGAATCTGCGGCTTTAAACTGTTTTAAGCATAACGTTACAGGCACGCCAGCCCATTTGTGTTTTGGGTCATATGCCGCGGTGCTCAGCAAATCCCAATTAATAGCTTATAAAGAATTGATTGCTAGAATTATGTGTGATCTTTATTTTATAAACCTAACTTAAAACGACATTAAAATTATCAATAGATTGATTTTTAAGTATATCTCGATTAAAAAATATGACCAATAAACAGAAATATCATGAGAAATAATGCTAAGCAACAGGATGGAATACAGTGTTGCCGTTCCTAGTACATTTGTACTTTTCTGGTACATTTTGCCCTTTCCAGTAAATTGAAAGTACATTTAGATTTTTAGTACATTTTCAGTACATTATAATATTTCAAGTACCGTTTACGGTACAAAATAATATTTCACGCCTTTAACGAAAAAATGAAAAAAAATGAGTTTAATAAAATCTCACTAGTATCACTGCTTACTAATTTAAATTATCCAATCACAACATAGATAGTTGCACGTGTAAGTGGTCTTCTTTCACACGTTCAGTTGTCTGCACATTCTCATCAGGACCTTGACAAAATTTTTCATGCCACGTGGTCCAAACAATTCAACTCCATCAAACAAAAATAATGGACAGGTAAGAAAATCAATGATTTTAAACTTTTGTCGTCAATAATATCAAAATATCCGTTAAGACAAAATCAAATTATTACAGAAAATAATTTTAAAATTGTACGAGTATAAATAATGTAAATTCTTTTATATTATTTTCTACCACTATAATTTAATTCTTAAATTATGAACTTGAATTTTAGTAATCGTAGTAAAAGAAATAACGGTTAATATTACGTATGGTTCCAAAATGGCCGCGCTTCCGACTGTTCCAAGGTCTATATAAGAAGGTCAGGACACGCGTGATCTACTTCTTGAGCTGCCATTTTGGGGTTTTTTGAGTGCAAGAAATAGTTTTTACT
>NW_019384792.1:632377-638351 GCF_000671375.1 Centruroides sculpturatus | reverse complement strand
ATTACGTGCCTATATATATATATATATATATAGGCACGTAAACAAAGTATTCCTAGAACTAGTACATTTTGAAGGAAAATAGTACATTTTTTGAAGGCGCTTCAGTACGTTTTGAAATTTCATTGCGGCAACACTGATGGAATATATGGAAAATTAGTGATTTGGAATGTTTCCTGCAGTTAGTGAATGTAATTAACTCTATGAATAAAAATAACCATTCGCATTTTGATATGGCGCAATATATTTTTGGTTTTTTAACTAAAAGAATTACAATAATTAATTAATTTTAAAAAATTTCCCATTTCTTGTCGACAATAATAGGTATTTTAAAAAATGGAGGGAAATAGTAACAAATCTCCTAAACAATGATCAGCTCACCAATGAAATAAGACTCTCTCATATACTGTATATAAAAATATTCATAAACAAACTATGAATATTAATACGCTTGATAATACTATAAACTGGAAAGAAGTATGGACAAATGTGGACATTTTACCGGCAGAATGGAAAGAAACAGCGTGGCGAATTCTTAACAATATTATTATTTCGAGGATCTCCTTTATAATTATCAACAACAAGGAAGTAAAGGCTGCTTTAGATGTGGTAGAGACGAAGACACTTTTCATATCTTTTTTGGTCGTAAGATAGTAAAACATACTTGGTTCTGGATAAATAAACTATTTAAAACATATATCTCTTGGCAAACTATAAACTACCATATTAAATATCCGGTAAGAAATCAAAATAAATACCTAATAAATTGGATGATAGCCCTTACAAAAAGAATTTTATGGAAAGCTAGATGCGCTTTTTTATTTGATAACAAAATATGGAACGTCACTTTAGTAGCGAAAAAAATTACAGAGAAAGCTAGTCGTAGAAGCCTACCTAAGCCTTTCTAAATTTCTTATGACCCCTAACATATACAGCGGCTATACAGTTAACTTAAACTCTAAACGAGTCCATTTTCGAATTGCCTCCTTTACAATCTAATTGCCCCGCTGTGGGGCGTGGGCCCCACGTTGGGAAAGAATGATGTAAATACTGTACATTTAATAATAATCATACGAGTGTTGTAAAAATCTTGTTTTGTCAGGGTATTAGTTCTGGTTCAAAGTTGAACAATTCTTTTGTTAAATGAATTTAATGTAAACGGTTGATTTTCTAAAAGATTTAAATTGTTATACGGCAAAAGAATCCCACTAGTCCTCCATGTAAATAGTGTATACAGTAGAGCAGGGGTGTCCAACTTTTTTGTTTCTCTGGGCCGCATTGGAAGAAGTCAAGGAGTTTTGAGCCTCAAGTATATATAATATATACTCGTGGCCCAATATACAAGTATATTTAAGGATTAACATGTTTAGATTATAATAACAAGTATTAAAACTTTATCAAAAAAAGGATATTTTAAAAAATTACTTCTACAGACACTTTCAATTTTTACTTAGAAATAGATAAATTCATTTATTATAAAAGAGACAAACGAAAATTTATTTGAAAAACACGAATATTTGTTTTATTTGGGTCTCTAATTAATAAAAAGCGACGAAACGACATTTTAGAGTGCGTTTTTATTCAATTAATATAATTATAAATAATATGTAGCCGAAAAAGCAGCCAAAGCGCCAAATGATATTTTTTACGTCAAACAAAAAAAAGTAGCCACATTTGGCCCAATGAAGCCAAATCTCGCAACGTTGGAAGAAATACTAAATAAAGCTGGAATAAGTGCCGGAAAAAGAGGCAAAAGACAAAAGAGAAAGAAGTGCAAAAGGTTGAAAAATTACGGGTCCATATTTGTTGAACAGAAGATCTATTTAACCTTTCTCACTACTACATCTTTTTTCGTCCTTTCTCATCTTTCCCTCCTTTTTCCAAATTTGGATCTATAATCCTTTGAGTCACAACTCCAGCTTTATTTAGTAATCCTTCCGTTTTCACACATCTCCAAGTACTGTACAGTATTTGGAAATATTTTCTTTCTACTCAAAAATAAAATATGAATAAAGGTTTACGGCTTTGTGAAACTTTTTTTTGAGTTTATGCCGTCGAAATAAATAAATAATAAAAAATTAAAACATTTGTCGGTTTTGTTTACAAGTTTATTGGGCCGCATTGAAACTTGCCTTGGGCCGCATGCGGCCCGCGGGCCGCGGGTTGGACACCCCTGCAGTAGAGCGTCTATTTTCCGAATCAATTGGGGATTGGGGTTGTTCGTATAACTGATATTTCGGATAACCGATTTATGTATGATAAAAATAGTTTAACTCAACGCTAATCTTAGAAATGAAAAAACGTCAAAAAAATTTTTTCTGTATTGATAACTTTTATAGTAACTGACTAACATTTTCATAAATTTGAAACATCGTTCAAACGTGGTTTTCAACGTTAAATCGTGTTCAGGCAATAAATTTAAACATTAGCGTAGAATTTTTGGCATTTTATAGTCAACGCTAATATTAGAAATAAAAAAAATGTCAAAAATATTTTTCCTTATTGATAATTTTTCTAGTAACTAACTGATATCTTCAGAAACTTGAAAACATTGTTCAAACGTCGTTTTTAAATCTTTATCGCGTTTAGTCAATTAATTTATATATCAGCATAAAATTTCCGGCAAATTTAAGTTAACGCTATGTTGAAAAATGTAGAAACGTTAAAAAATCATTTCATTGATGATAATTTCAGTAACTGATTAATATTTTCAGAAATTTAAAACAACGTTCGAACGTAGTGTTAAAAGTTTGATCGCGTTCAGTCGATAAATTTAAAAATCAGTGTAACATTTTTGGCCCATCTAAGTCAACGCTATATTCAGAAATGGGAAAACGTAAAAAATTTTTTATCCTATTGATAATTTTTATAGTAACTGACTAATCTTCTCAGAAATTTAAAACGGCGTTCAAACGTGGTTTTCAACGTTATTTCAGGCAATTAATTTAATCATCAGCATTAAATGTTTTGCACATTTTAGTTAATGCTGTTCTCAGAAATAAAAAAACGTTAATTAATTTTTTCACTATTGATAATTTTTATAGTAACTAACTGATATCTTTAGAGACTCGAAAAGATTGATTAGACGTCTTTTTCAACTTTTTTTCCCCATATAAAAAATTAATTTAAACATTAGCGTAGAATTTTCGGCATTTTTAACTTAATACTAATCTTAGAACTAAAAAAACGTCAAAAAAATGTTTATGTATTGATAACTTTTATAGTAACTGACTAACATTTTCATAAATTTGAAACATCGTTCAAACGTGGTTTTAAAAGTTAAATCGCGTTCAGGCAATTAATTTAAACATCAGCATAAAATTTCCGGCAAATTTAAGTTAACGCTATGCTGAACAATGTAGAAACGTTAAAAAATCATTTTATTAATGACATTTTCAGTAACTGACTAATATTTTCAGAAATTCAAAACAACGTTCGAACATAGTTTTGAAAGTTCGATCGTGTTCATTCGATAAATTTGAAAATCAGTGTAACATTTTTGGCACATCTAAGTCAACGCTATATTCAGAAATGGGAAAACGTAAAAAATTTTTTATATGTTGATAATTTTTATAGTAACTGACTAATATCTTTAGAAACTTTAAACACCGTTCAAACGTGGTTTTTAACGATAAATCGCGTTTAGGCAATTAATTTAAACATCAGCTTAAAATTCTTTGCATTTTCAAGTTAACATTATTTTGAGAAATAACGAAACGTCAAAAAATATTTTTTTATTAATAATTTTTATAGTATTTGACTAATATTTTCAGAGACTGGAAACACCGTTTAAATGTCGTATATTAACGTTTGAGCTCATTTAGCTGATACATTTAAACATCAGCATATAATTTTCGGCACACTTATGTCAACGCTGTGCTAAAAAATGTAGAAAGGTTAAAAAATTTATTTCTAAATGATAATTTTTACAGTTATTAACTGATATTTTTAAAAATACGAAAAACATCGTTTAAACGTGGATTCCAACGTTTGCTTGCGTTGAAGCTATTAATTTATACATTAGTGTAAAAATTTTCGCACATTCAAGTTTACTTTGTGTCAAGAATTAATAATCTTTAAAAATTATTTATATTAGCCATTTTCTCAGTAATTGAGCAATTTCTGCAAAAACTTTAAACACAGTTTAAACGTTGTTTACAATTTTTTCCGCTTTCAGGCAATTAATTTTAACATCAGCGTAAAATTTTTGGCAAATTTTAGTCAACGCTATTTTCAAAAATAAAGAAACGTCAAAAAATATTTTATTTAATGTCAATTTTATTAGTAACTGACTGTTTTAGTTACTAACTTTTATATCTTCAGAAACAAGAAACACCGTTAAAACGTTGTTTTTCGAGGTTTAATCGTGTTCAGGCAATAAATTTAAATATTATCGTAAAACTTTGGCACATTTATATCAATGCTATTCTGAGATATAAAGAAATGTCAGAAAATGTTTACCTTATTGATAATTTTTATGGTAACTGACTATCTTTAGAGACTCGAAACACCGTTTAAACGTGGTTTACATTTTATGCCGTTTAGGCAATAAATTTTTACATTAGAGTAGAATTTTTGAAACAGTTAAGTCAACACTCTTCTCAGAAATAAAGAAATGTAAAAAAACATTCTTTTTTATTGACAATTGTTTAAGTAACTGATTAATATTTGTGAAAATTCGAAACACGGTTTAAACGTCGTTTTTAACGTTTGATCGCGTATTGGCGATAGAAATTTAAACATCAACGTAAAATTTTTCTCACATTTAAGTCACCGGTATGCTCAAAAATGTAGAAACGTTAAAAAATCTTTTTCCTAATGATAATTTTGTCAGTAACTGACTAATATTTTCAGAAATTCGAAACACCGTTTAAACGTGGTTTTCAAAGTTAAATCGCGTTCAGGCGATTAATTTAAATTTCAGCATAAATTTTTTGGCGCATTTAAGTCAACGCTGTTCTGAGAAATAAAGAAACGTCAAAAAATCTTTTACCTATTGATAATTTTTATAGTAACTGACTAATATCTTCATAAACTCGAAACACCGTTTATACGTCGTGTTCAACGTTTGATCGCATTTAGGCAATAAATTTAAACATCAGAGTAAAAGTATTTGTACAGTACATTTAAGGGCAAGATTCTAGGACAAATGTAGCAAAATTTCGTCCCCCCAAATTGTAGAGCCCCCTGTGCGAGCAGAAAAGTCAAAAGGACCATGCCCGTACGGGCGACCCTAAGCGAGATATAGCCCTCCAAAGATGCGCCTACGTCACATCCGGTCACGTGACTCCGAGCCCAAAAGGGACGGCGTCACGTGGCCGAAATTTTTTTTTTCGGTTTTCCCCATCTCAGTGTTGAAAAAAAATCGTCAACTCCCCCTTCCTTAGCCCCCAGCGCGCGTCTCCCCCTGGCACGCGGCCGGCGGCCCGAGTCTCCCGCCTGCAGCCTTCAGGAGTCGCCATCTGTTGCCTGTAAATACAAATATCTATTATTTATTACACCTCTTACCTCAGCCGGGGATCGAACCCCAGTCCCAGCAGGCGCCGATCCACTTCTCTCCTCACCGGCCCGCCAGGTCGCTCTGTAGAAACACTTCGGAACTCATACTTGAGCCATGCTAGGCCGAGGAGCTCACTGCGCATGACGGGCCCTCCGGGCGGCCCCCATCGGCCACACAGATTGAGCGCGCCGCGCCACGCGGCCACCCCCCGCCGTTCAGGTGCAGCGGGCCCGTCGCGCGGCCAATGGCCGGACGCTCGTAGGTCACTTGACCTAATCCCGGCCCACCGAGGTTTCATAAGCCTTCAGGCCGCCTTCGGGCATTTTCGGCCGGTGTTTGTTACCGCATTAGTTAGGAGTACAAGTCAGTAAATATTCAGCATTTGTGATATTCCAGTAAATATTCGATATTTGGGTACTTATGGGTTAAGAGGACGCCAGTTCAGTGGGGACGCACTTTCTAACCTAACCTAACCTA
>NW_019384792.1:607834-632125 GCF_000671375.1 Centruroides sculpturatus | reverse complement strand
GGGGGAAAACAATACGACTTCCTTAATTTTATCTTTGGGCTCAATTTGACTCTTTTGGCAATGCTGAATAGTATAGCAATAGCCAAATCGAGAACGGCAAGGACGAGTCTGCCATATAGGTCATAGTTGACGATCGCGTACCAGGAATAGCAAGGCGTTATGTCCGATATATAAGGAATTGCCATACAAACAACGAGAACGGCATGCACCCAATAAACTATTTCAATAAAGGAAATGTAAAAGTTTATAAGTTTCTGCAAGTAAGGGTTTGGTTTTGCCACACAGGAACAAGGCATAAAAAAGTCCCATCCGTACACTATTGCGACTGATGTAAATGAAGATAGCAAACAGCGCACACATACTTCCTTTTCTAATCTTACACCCGTAGGTGTTGAAAACATTCGTATCATATTTATTAAATAATGATAAGAATAATTAGCTGAAAATAATTATTCGAGGTAATCTTTGCAATACGCAGAATGAATTGTAGTCTGCAATACCTTGAATAGACAAAGGCGGATTGAATGTGCGTTTTCGAATTACAAGAATTCTGTCCACTTCCTTATATAAGTATCAATTTATTCTTCCGCTTTCCAGACACATGTTTGATTTGTAGGTAGAAGAGTATTGTATATTAAATTTCATAATGCGTACTAGAAAATAAATTGATGTAATTATCTTAATATAACATAAAGATTTATAATATTATAAATTTGATTGATATTTACATCGTGTCTTAAGGATGCCGTTAAGATTGACAGGTTCGTGCTGATGCGCATGATTTACAAAAGGCAGTTTGAAAATATATAGATTTAATTCCATTAAATCATATTGCTATTATTTATTTATTATTTAAGTTGATTGATATTTACATCGTGTCTTAATGATGCCGTTAAGATTGACAAGTTGTGCTGATGCGCATGATTTACAAAAGGCAGTTTGAAAATATATAGATTTAATTCAATTAAATCATATTCCTATTATTTATTTATTATTTAAGTAAATGGAACAAATATATACAATAACGACGTTCAATTTTTGTATCGGTTTTACATTAATGAAAACTTGTTAANTTTTTGGCACATTTAATTCAACATAATTTTTAGAAATAAAAAAACGTCAGAAAATCTTTTTCCTATTGATAATATTCTCAGTAATTGACAAATATCTTAAGTAATCGGAAACTCTGTTTAACCGTAGTTTTCGATGTTTGTTCGCATTCAGGCGATAAATATAAACATCAGCATACAAATTTTTGTACAATTAAGTCAATGCTATTTTCTGAAGTAAAGAAACGTCGAAAAATCTTTTTCTTATTGATAATTTTCTTAGTTATCGACCAATATCTTCAGATAATCGAAACATTGTAAAACTCTAGTTTTCGAAGTTTCATCACATATAGGCGATGAATTGAAACATCAGCGTATAACGTTTCGGTTCATTTAAGTTCACGCTACTCTCAAAATAAATTAACTTAAAAAATACTTTTTCCTATTGATAATTGTTTTAGTAACTGACTAATATCTTCAGAAATTCGAAACATTGTTTAACCCTAGTTATTAACGTTTGATCGCGTTTAGGCGATAAATTTGAACATAAATGTAAACTTTATTGGTAAACTTGAGTGAAGGCTATATTTAGAAATAAAGAAACATCAAATAGGTTTTTCTCTAATGATAATCTTTATCAGTAATCGACGAATAACTTCAGAAAGTCGAAATACCGTATTACTCTTTTTTCGACGTTTGCTTGCTTTCAATTACGAGATTTCTGTGTACTTTCTTATATAAGTATTAATTTATTGTTCCATTTTATGGGCGCATGTTTGATTTGTAGGTAGAAGAGTATTGTATATTAAATTTTATAATGCGGAACAGTTATGAAATTTAATATATTTGAAAATAAATTAATGTAATTATATTACAGTAATATAACATAAAGATTTATAATATTATAAAGTTGATTGATATTTACATCGTGTCTTAATGATGCCGTTAAGATTGACAAGTTGTGCTGATGCGCATGATTTACAAAAGGCAGTTTGAAAATATATAGATTTAATTCAATTAAATCATATTGCTATTATTTATTTATTATTTAAGTAAATGGAACAAATATATACAATAACGACGTTCAATTTTTGTATCGGTTTTACATTAATGAAAACTTGTTAAATTCTTATTTGACTAAAATTGTAATGATGAGTATTTAGAATAGATACCGTAACAAACGATGCTAATTTTATTCTGTTCATTTTCTATGCAGAAAATTAAAATAATTCTTTAAAATATAAGAAACCGAGACTTGAGATTTTGTATACTAATGTTTTAATGCAGTGTTTTTCAACCTTTTTGAATACGCGACCCCTTTACAAGTTAAAAAATTCTGGCGACCCCCCACGGCCATATTAAAAAACTATATCAGTGATTTTGAAAACTACGTATTTAATTCTCTTTCTGTTGAGATTTAAATATCGATCAAAAAACTAATTGTACTGTAAAATAAACTGGCACAGCCTTCTCACTGAAATTGTAGTTTTTTTATTGTAGTGTAGGACCTACAAGCACTTGTCTTTTTCTTTTACCAGCGACCCTCCATGTATGGCTTTGCGACCCACCTGGGGGTCGCGACCCACAGGTTGAAAAACACTGGGCTAGAGTATGTCGAATGATCACTTTCAACGTATCATTATCCCTTTGCCCGATTAGGTGATAGCAGTATTCATAATGACCGGTCAATTTCATAAATTAATCAATATTTATCACACTGCGCTCCCTTTTTGGTCATTATTCATAATGCCCGATTAATCACTTTGTCCATAACATATATATTTTTAGATCCAAATATAGAAATATCTGTTCCTCTTAGATTGATATTTAATCAAGTAAATTGAAATATTTATTATTTTCCTTTCTGTTAATGTAATGCACTAAATTTTATTTAGTGTGAGGTTTGTATATAAATTTTATAAAATACAAACATTTATTCGATTTAGGCTTTGTATAGAAATTACATTAAAATTAAAACCTTATAAAAAGAATTGTACAAAAATGAATGTACTTTACTCGAAACATTTCTAATATACTTAAAAATACTTCAAAACAATTATATGTTTTAAATTAAAGTATTTAACACGAGTATTACCATATAATCAAAATTATAAGATATATTTCTTAATACAGACATATAGTGAATCCTCGTTAATTCGAACTCGGATAGTTGAAAATTTAATTATTTGGTAACTGTACTTTTGTCCAAGCCGAAGGTTTAAATATTTACACGTGAAGGAATTCGGTTAATTCGAAATTCAGAGTGAAAGTGCTGTCCGAACTGTGATACGAGCACTTTAACCCCTCTGTTTCCAGTCCATAAACTGGCTGACTCGTTGTTCGTTCTTTACCCGGTCACCCTACCTCCTATTGTTCTGCTTCCGTTTGTGGAATCGCTAATCTTATCGAAAGGCAAAAACGGTCCTCCCAGAAAGTTCTAGGAACGGATAGAGGAAAGAAATAGAGGAATCACCGAGATAAAATAGAATTACAGTAGCGCGTCGTTTATCCGAAAGTCAATTATCCGAAACGTCAATTATTCGAAAGAATTTCAGTCGGCTATTTTAAGTTTTCGCTAGTGCTGTGGCGCTGCAATTTTTGGCTGTGTCTTGGGCTACTCAAATATTTCACGTTTTTGATACTAAATTAACTTCTGAAGCATAATTTTTTATTGTTTTTATATTTTGTATTTTATTTTGTTTATACAAAATAAAAAAATACTTTTTAACTATATAATAGTCTTTGTTAGGCTTAACATCGACGAAAATTCAACGCAAAGCGTCACGCAACGGAGAAAAATTTCAACATTGGATAGATTAATATATTTTTTGTACATAATCGGTTATCCGAAATATCAATTTTCCGAACAACCCCAGTCCTCAATTGATTCGGATAAACGACGCTCTACTGTATGACTATATAAATATACAGGTTTCGATATACACAAATATATATATGTCAAACGGCCATAAGAATTCCAAGTCATACAACCTTCGGCACGTGATTCAGCTATACCCCAATTCGTCAGAAGCATATTCGATACAAAATGAAACCCGTGTAAACGAAAATATGAAAGATGAACTTCTCGTAGTAACATTTAACTATTGTAAAAATGTTCTGAAGTATAGATTAACGGAGTAACTTGCTGGAACTCGGTGAATCTCTTCATAAAGAAAATTATACATTAAAAGTTTTCTTTTTTCAAATTGTAATTGTCTGAAAAGTAGAAATATGATAACAGCATCTATTGTTTCTTATTCTGTTTTAAACAATTGTTTGATCAAAACATATCTCCATCAAAAATGCAAATGATTCAAAGCAGAAAACTCTGAAACGAACAGATATAATTAACACGATTCATTTTATTATCGCTCATAAACGTTTAAATTTTGTGTTTTGTAATTATAAATCAACAAATCTTTACATAATTGAAAACAAATGTTTTAAATTTAAAATACGTAATAACAGAAAACAATCGATTGTGTCTTATATCTTAAATGATATTCAGTGCATTACAGTTCGATACATTGATTTCAACCATTTTGGCCAATACATTTCTATTTACAACGAAGAATTCTGTTAAAATTTATGATTATGAATGCGATATTACAGACTTTTACGATCAACATTTTATATAATAAAATGTCTTTTGGTGAATTATAATTCACGACATTTTGTATTAAAATTAAATTATTTCACTCTATTTCAGATTTTCATCACAGATTATTAAATAATACAATCATTACGTGTCTTTACCGTCGAGTATTATTCATCTATACATCTACGTGCATATTAATGTGTCCTTTTATCAGTTTCTCGCTCAATTTTCGAGTGCCGATCATAGAATTAAGACTCATTACTCATCGTGGCGCAAAATTTCCTCATTTACTACATCGCGTAAATCTTTATTAAATGACGGATGATCACAACAGTAAAACTAAATATCGGACCTTTATAGCAAATTACTTGTGAATTATAATAAATTTTAGTGATTGCGACGTGTAAATTTAACAAATAATTGTCATTTAGAGTCGTCTTTCGAAGTGAAAATCTTCTGTAGTTATTAAGTTTTGTGTTTCGAAGCTTTCTTTATATTTAAAAGACCAGAAAACATGGAATGTAGAGAACTTCCCATCTGAAATGTTCAAATGAAGGATTCAATTTAAGTTGTAAAAAACACATTACTTTATTTTCTTAGAAATATTACCTTTATTGGAAACTTTTTTGTAATCTTAAAGTAATTTCTGCATGACAGACACAGCAATTCTTTACCGAATCTTTTCATAAAATTCATAATCTAAAAAGTTATTAACTTTTATTATTGTATTATAATTACACGAAAACGTAATAAACGATTTACTACATAAGTATATGTTTTAAATATATCAAACCTTTAATTTCTGTTCCAATCCGAGATCGCAGTCAGCAAATCTTTCGATATTTTGAAAAGACGTTTGCATCTGAAAAAAATAAATATAACGCATTTAAAAAACCTGCAAGTGTAGTAAATCTTGGAATTTTTGACAAAAATACATTACAGCAGATGTGAAGGCAGACAACAGGAATTCAATTAAAATACAGACAAAAGTAAGAGTAGCACACAGTAATGAAAGGAAAACTTTCAACGCAAACTTCAGTTTAGAAAAATTAAAAATGAAGTACAATAGACTTTTTTCCATTAACAAAGTGTAAGGAACCAAGTCCGAGCGTTATTTTTATTTTACTTTTATTTTGCTTTTATTATATTTTGTTTGGGGCTTATGCTTTGTTAGGACGAAGGTTTCCTCACCCGTCACCTTAGAAAGTTAAAAAGAGAAGATAAAACCAACTCACCGACGAAAAAAAAAGCGCCATAGCAAGTAACTGCACTCACGTGCACGCCCGAGCGGCAGATAGTAAGCCCGCACTGAAAAGGGGGGAAGACCCTACAGACTTTTAGGAGACTTGTTAAACCTTAAAGGAAACATCCCGATAATTATTCACGAAAAGACTGTAAAAGGTTAACAAAGTATTGGAATTAAGCTACCAGATAAAGAAGAAAAAAGTGAATGTTACGTATAAGTATGTAAATGAGGGGAGTGTGTCACCTAGAAACTGTGACGTCACCTCAGACTATAAATAGCGTAGCTCAAGTGAAGAAAGCAGAGGTTATTAACAAAGAAGAAGAAGAAGAAAGCAGAGGTGAGCTCCTGAACAGAAAGCGTTAGTCTGCTACTAGCAGTGAACGAGGTGTCCCATAGGAAATATTCCAAAGCGATTGCAGTTTTCGATTTGTGGATCGAGGAATAAGAAAGCCTTGAGTTGAAAAAAGGTTCCTAGTATAATTGAGGTGACGGTTAGGATTTATAGTTATAAAAATTCTGTACCTTAAGTTAAGGATTGATTGTTTGTTGGAATTCCAAGGGGAATAGTTCTAAGTTAGAATTAGATTGAGTTTTTGTCGGGTTGACTGTGGACTAGTTTTAATTGAATAAATTTGTTGATTTGTTGTAAATATTGTACATAGTTATTTTCTAGAACTCGATTAAATATTTTTTTTACTAACTTTGTCCTTAATTTACTTCGGTGCACGCAAAAAGTCCAGGCCTGGCAACAATAAACGCGAACCCGCGTAAAGTACCCGTTAGGTACTGGCTCTTTTTGGAACGAAATTCGTTGTAGAGCGATAAGTAAAAAATAGTACTTTACAAAAGTACCGTACAATATTGTGAAACACGTCATTAAACGGCCCGTTGAGTTAATTGGTAAAATTCCAAAGTTCATCGTGTTGTGTTATAATCTGGTTGAGTTGAGATTTCATATTTGGAATGTTCTTTTTCATCAGATACAAATTCTCTGATACTTTTTCGAACGCCTTCATTACAGTGAAGTGAAACAGAACGAGAAACGTAACGATTTGTACTAAAGCACCAACGAGTAAACTGCTACAGATACCAACTGCAATGCAGCAGAAGAATGGTTCATATTTAAAAGACTTTCCCTTTTCTAAAGCAGGATAAAGTAAAAAAGCGATTATACATTCAAAGAATATCGTAAAACCGACAGTTATAATTACAGCGAGAATTCGTAGAGCATCGACAGAAGCATATAACTGACGTTTAGGAAAACGATACGACTTTGTATTTTCGGATTCAGTTTGACTCTTTTGACAATAGTGAATGTTACAGCCAAGGTAATAGTCGCAACAGATACTCTGACATGTCATTTTCGAGCGCCGAGTACCAGGAAAAGCAAGGAGTTACGTCCGATACGTAAGGAATTGTCATACATAAAGAAGAAAAGAATTTATCCAAAAAAAGCATTCAATAATTAAAATGTAAAATTTGAAAGGTACGCGAAAGCGACCTCAGTGTTTAAGTTACGGGAGCAAGGAGTAAAAAATTCCCAGCCGTAGACCATCAAAATTGTAGTAAATGAAGAGAGAAAACACTTCAGACATATTTCGTCTTTCTGATTATCAATCTCGGAACTTACGCTCGAGATGATTCTTATCATAATTTTTTAAAAAACTGAATTAAATTATGTTAGAATAAAATATATAAATTAATTGAAAAGAATCAGTCGCAGTTATTTTGATGTTACGTAATAGTAAATCAAACACTTCTGTGTAGAAAGTTGACTAAACGCCAGCTTCGAATAAAAATTTTACTGCCTAGTCACTTATAACATTTATAAAGTGACTACGTTATATATAAGTTTTCCACCACCGAACTCCCAGTGTTCAGTGTACGAAGACTCCTCGGCAACTGGTGGGCCTCCTCCCGTGATGTTCTTTTCTCCGCTTTTTTTTTAACCGTCCTATTTTCCCTAGTCGGCTCCCTCTACAGGTCTCCTTCGTCTCCTCTCGTAGGCAGATCGCGTTTCACTTTTTACATTAATGTTTATTTATCGAATAAATCAATAGGAAAGTTTCTATAATTTGCTGAATGCACTTATGCTTTTGCATTTTCTAGACAGACGGGCACTTTACTGGCATATTCAAAATAAACATCGTGTTAAGTGACAGCGAGCGGTGGGTGGAGGTTTCCACACACGTATGTGACCCAGATACTATAACTTACATTCGGACCTGCTTTTTTTAATTTTGTTCGCCTATGTATTTTTCTCTTTTCATCGTAATAAAAAATGGATGTTTCATAAATGAATTTACAAGATGAACGGTTATATTTCTATTATATTTAAAACTTTCTTTCGTGGGGAAAAATATCTAAAAATATTTCAATTGTAATAGTGGTTTATTATCAAAAAAATAAAAATAAAAAATAAATAAAAAAAAAACTGATTGAAATTTAATGAAACCTCTTCGATGAATCTCTTTCTGTTGTATACGAGTGCCCATTGATAAATAACCATAATTGTATTTTTCAGAAAACATCCAGCAACGAGATACTCAGCTATTCCGGCAACGTTTGGTGCCGTGTATTGAAATATTTGAAGCCAAAATTTGACCCGTAAAGTCAATGGTAGGATTTCTGTTTATCAACCGATCGCGCGCTACATGTAAATCGAGTTGATGATTGTTGTAAATTTACATTCATTTATATGACAATTTTTTTTTGTCTTTACCAGTGGCGTACCGTAGTGGGGGCGGCAGGGGCGGCCCGCCCCGGGCGGCACTTTTTAGGGAGGGGCAAAATTACCTTTTCGGGGGCGGCAAAATTTGACAATAAATAATACTAATATCTTGTAAAAATTTGAAACATCCTACTTTATACCTGCATTGCGCCTACGATAGTGCTATCGTCCGGACAGTCCGGGAATCTGCTCGCTGGGTTAACTAGTAACTTTTTAGTCCGAGAAATTCATACGAAACTTGTTGACTTTTTTTTTCTTGTACGATTCATTCGAGTTCATATACGTGGTGTATATGAACGCGAATGAATATCCAATAGAACTATTTTAAACAGGTCGCTGCACTAACACCGAATTTTTCGTTGCTTGTTCTGTGACAAAACTGAATTTTGTCACAGAACATTGAAATACCTAAATAAGGGGAACGAACTTTACTTTCCGCCCCAAGCGGCTGACACCCACGCATCTTGTGGCTGCACGCTAGTAGTTATAGATATGAAACTGTAATTAATGTTTAATGTGATAATTTAATAATTTGTAAGGCCGCTAATGGTCAACCTAAATCATGTAATTGGATCCGGAATCGCATTCGAGTAAGCGTTTCAGGAGTTCGTTATGCAATTTCTGTCCTGGACATGTCGGGCCCTAGCTACAATGTGAGCACTCGTTGTATGTAAAACTAGGATTTGGGAGTCGGCAGAATAATAAACGAATCCAGACTTTCGAGTCGGTATTTTTTAAAAAATTTGTTTCAAAAATTTTGATAGATGAAAAATTAAATTAAATATTAAAATATTGTTATTAATCAAAAATTTGTTCTGTCAAATCGTGTTGGTTCGGCCGAACAAACGAACGACTATACAGCTACCTTTTTCGAACATGCGTTCGAATATGGAAATGTTCGAGTTGGGAGTAGTTCCAGTATCAATGTACCACGGTATTTTTAGTACTATTCAATTAATATTTTATACTAAAAGAGTGAAATTTCTCTTGCATGAAAATAACACAAGAATTAAATAATACTTAATTAAGAACAGATAATACAAATTTCGGTTACATCTTTTATCAAAAACTACAGAACAGAAAGACTCAATGAATGCGGACAGTTTGCATCTTCTAACAATTATAGATTAAATACAATCTTTTATTGAATTATAAGATTAAACCCAATTAGAGAGATGGTATATGATAGGTTGTAACAGACTTAAAACATTCCCAGAAAACTTCAAAATGTCGCCATTGACACTTGGAAGTTTCTTCTCTACAACACGATATTTAAAGTTGTTAAATTATATACACAATTAAGTATTAAAACTTATACGAACTCAAACATGAAGAAACAATTTATGCGTTTTGAATAATTGCCAACTGACACGCAAACACTCTGCTATACAAACTAAATATTAATAATATTATTCGTGCGTGTGTATTATGAACAAGAAAAACAAATAAATACAACTGAATCGTGCAATTTATTTATTTTATACTTTCAAATAAATAAATTGAAATTCGTAAATAGTAAACTGACGGTGACCTGCACGATTCAATTAGGTTATAAACTTTATAATCTTGATCTTATCCTTTAAAATCATATCTTGAACACCTGCTAGTATACATAAAACAATCATTATTTATAGCGACATCGCCACAATGCCGGATTGCAATTTTTATAAATACTTTTAATAACTTTTTAGTTTATAATATATGCTCTCCGCTGCCTCAAATTAGTAGCGTTTTGCCCCTGTACATTATACTTTTCTGTTAGCAATAGAGTCACAGCGATCATCTATATAATATATTATTATAATGTATGAAGCTGTTGTAACACAGAGTCACTGAGAATAATGTAAGGGCATACAAAGTAACACGCGATATAACTAGTTCAAGAAGCAATCAATTAACCGTTAGTTCAGTTATAGAAATGGTTCTTAAACTTTTCCATTAGAGACACCAGATTAAATGTTATAATGACCTCTCGCACGCTTATGAAAAACCACTCACATATTTTTATTAAAAAAAGTGCTATTGTTTTGGGTGTTTCTTAGCAATTAAGGCAATGAAATTCAGTTTGTGCCAATTCAAGAATATATAAAACAATAAATTCGCATTTTAGGTTAAGAAAAAATTTCATAGAATTATGACTAAAAATTTAATATTTATACATTTATTCTTCTAAATGAGTTCAGTTTTTAATGACAAATGTGAAAAGTACTAAGGTACTAGGTTACAGTTTCACCAAACAATGTTCTGTTTATCTATTATAAAATATAATTTTTGATATTTATTACTTATCGATATTCGCTTATTTATTTGTATTATACACATAAATAAACTTTAGGGAGAGTTACCAACTAGCCCAACATCAAATTTCCATTGAATTTTATTAGGCATTTATCATAAAAATTATGCATAAACATCAAACAAATAAATTATCGAATATGCAAATAGAAGTAAATTTAAAATATTAGAAAATACAGAGTAAACCAAATATTAAATACAACAATAATAATAACAGCGGAGAAACATACAAGATGAAACTGGACAAATTTCTACTGTTATGTTCTTTTCCTATTGTCTGGACCGAAAGTAAGTAAATTGCTGTAAACATTTTTAAAAATAATTTATTAAAAAGCAGTTTAAATAAAAATATTATTAAAAGTGTCAGGTAAATTTTAAGTTGGAAATTTGTTATCATTTAATTTAATCTCTTTATATGTCATTGAATATATAATATAATTGCGAACAGTAACAATTACTCCTTTAGATAATAATATTTAAAATATGTAGTGCAATTTTCAATATAGTTTATAGATAAATATACACACATTGTTGAATTTTCCATCAAACAATTTAATAATTATATAGAGAGGGGATAGACGTTAATCGATGGGTCCAATAGGACTTTCAGCACTAAAAAGCCTGGAAGGAAAGAAATTTATATTTGAATAAGGAAATAATTGTCATATTTTGTGTAGAATACACAATATGGAGTTAAACATTTTGAGTAAATTGTGGATGTTGAGTAGTTTAATATTTGTTTAACTCTTGTTGGGTTCTCGGTGATGTCGATCTGACATCCATATCCTAAGGAAAAGATCTGTATATAAGATATTTAATATTTTGTGTTTTTCTTCGGTTATTTTAATTAAAAAACTGGCTTCCGGTATATAAATAATTGTGAAAGAAAACAAATATCTATATTAAAAACACTAATAGTAATTTTTCCTCTTCTTTTATACACTAAAATGATTACATTATTTACCTTAAATAGAAGATATAAGGTAAAGTTTTTCACGTATAACTTCTGAATTCTTCGTTTAATTTCGAATCTGTTTAAATCTTTGGATTCAGAATAAAAATCATTATAATGTTTTTTCAAAAAATCGTATAAATATTTAAAATTTTTCATTTGACATTGCATGAAAAATAACACCGCTTTTCTTCATTTTAGAATCCATAGACACAAGACCTGTTTGGAAGATTGCAGTATCACACGTAAGTAATTTGTCGTGAAAAATAATTTTACGTATTTTAAAAAGGATAAACTTGGAGTTATTTAGATTATTTAAACATTAAGTTTTCTGTACGGGCAGGGAGTATTTTTATATCGTGTTTACTTTCTTTCACTGGAAAGACTATGATTATAAGTAATAAATCACGAAGTTTGGGTATTGAGTATTAAAGAAATTGACTGTTATATTTGATGGCGGTTAAAAGGTCGACGGGGTGGGGAGATAAAGGGTTGTCATATGTCGTATCTGAAGGTGAGTAGAAGTTTATGAAGATTTCTCTCGCTATTACAATTTGCAATTTTTATAAAACTTATTTCTACTCTCGAAATTAGCGAAATTTGTTTTCCTTTTTGTAGTAGTAAACTACGAGTAATAGATTTTTGATTAGTTCTGAAATGTTTTAGACAATAAGACTTATAATGTACTCAAGTAATATTACGCTGCGATTATTCTGGAACGAGACACACTTGTTTAAGCAATTTCTATGTGAACGTCGAACAGCAAATAACAAAGAATAGATCTGTTGTTGCGTCAGACTTCTCTAAAACTCTCATTCGTAATGGCGGCCGCTCTGGCCAAGTCACACGTGTACTAGATAGTTCAACTACTTAAATTTAAAGAAAACCCTACTATTAGAGTGTATACATGTAACCTACAATTTAGAAATTAAAACGTTAGACTTAAAATTGTCGTCATTCTTTAATAGAAAGAGCACCCTTAAACTACAGACCTATTTAAAATCACAGAGTTCTTTTCTCCGTAAAAATAAATGTTTTAGAAACTGATATCTGTTAAACAGCATTTGAATGGCTACAGGAAATGTGTGTAATTCCACAGAAAAGAGTGTATTTTACATATACGAAATTTTCACGACATAAAAAATGACGTATTTAAGAATGCGGCAAACGAACGTCGAGACTATCTGTAAGCAAAGCGATGTAATTAAGAAAGGATTTTTGTGGTATATTTGGATTAATTGTATTATTTAACCTCCAAGATCAACAGTAATATACAAACAAGAAAAGATATGGGTACTCAGCGACATTTTGTTTAAAAGTTTCGCACGACTTCCCTACTTAAAACAAAATTATCGAATTAAAACCTGTGACAAATTCATGGGGTTTCGACGATAATTACATAATTAATAGATTTATTAATACAATTCATATGTACAGTACGTATCCCTATTTTCGGAATCAATGCCAAAAATCAGTGAGAATGGAACAAGAAAAAGAAATACGCAGTTATACCAACCAGGTTTTGGACCCGATCGACAGAGGTATAGTGTATATTAATTAATACGTGATAGTAGGAACGTGGGATATTATGAAACCCTTACTAAAACCAATTTGGTTTTTCATAGCAAATACACTTGTTCTAAATAGGTCTAATTGATGTATATAGAGGAAAAGCGATTACGTAAGTAAAAATTTCGCTTTAAAATATTTTAATAAATGGTTTCGTTTTAAAATACCTATTACTATTATTTATCAATTCCCGTAAATTCATAATCTATATATGAATATATGTATGTCTGGCTGTCTGTATGTCCTTCATGCATTACCACACCGTTTATCGGATTGCCATGAAACTTTGGGAAGTTGTTTAATATACTCTCGCGAAGGTTTCTGGCATAGTATATTTATCCTACGATAGATGGCGCGACTGTATACGAGCACTGTGTGTTCGATCGATATCAACTTGTTAAGACCATTTCCCTCCCTTCAAAAAATATTTGTATATATGCATTTGTGAACTGTTATTTACGATATTTGTAATAATTTTTGTTTAATCACTTTATTTCAACTATTTTTTGCTAATTATGTATTCGCTCGAAGTTCGTTTAAACCTTAACTGTATCCCGAACAACAACCGAAGTCGTAGGAAGAAATTCGCGTATTTTACCGATCCTGGGATCCCCCTTTTCCAAATTTTAATATCGACTCAAAATAATTTAAAAAGACAAATTACAATAAAACGGTTTATTATCCAACTATCAGAAATTTCACAACGTGCAAAGGAAGAGAGGAAGGAGCAATTAAATAATTAAAATTGTAAAGGATTAAAAATATATAGGGGAGACCAGGGCAAGTTTGTCAAGCGCTTTTTTTTAAAAACAAATTAAAAGGAGACTTTGGTTATAGGTTAGGCAGTGGAGTTTTATTGGTGGCTTGTTGAGTGTAGTGTTTTTATTGTTCTCCAACAAGCGTAGTTGAATTATCAAGCAAATTTTCATTTTCGTTCAATTCCATATAATATTTTGCTTCCATTTATATTGAATTGGCAGGTTTTGTTATAATTCCATGATAACGAAAGTTACTTTTCCTGTTAGAAGGATGTAACTTTAACTTATTCACGTGGCCAGATCATGGCTTGGCATTCTGTTCTCAGGGTTGTACTTAATGTTTCGAAATCATGACTAGCGGGGTAAGATCGGCAACATAAAGCCACATTAGAAGCAAAGGATAAAAATCAAACAGATGATAAATGAAAACATGTTTGCATTTGTTATTCATGTATATATGTCTTTGAACTTGCATTTCGTTGTAATAATATTAAATGGGTGTTGGATTTGTATTTCTTTGTTTTAATAGTGAATTCCAACTTATACATTGTTAATAACATAATTTTATATACGTGCCTATCTTGCCCCATTACTGTTGCCCCTATACCAGGGGCAACTTTAATAAAAATAATTAAAATAATTACAACTTTACAAAAAGAGAGAAGTTGCCGATCTTGCCCCTATACCCGGGGCAACTTCGTCAATTTCTCTCTTCTTGTAAAGTTGTAATTATTTTAATTATTTTTATTTCCAAACTGATTTTAACCAGTTCTATAGTAAGGTAAAATTCCAATAGACAATATGCAAAGCTTTTTTTTCAGTTTACAGCAGTATTTATTACACAAAATTTAAGTAAAGCTTAACATGCTGATCTTGCCCCGGTGTCCCCTATATAAAAATGGGGAATATCGCACTTCTGACAATCGCTGCAAGTGTGTGGGCTAAATTTGGAGAATCCGTGCTTTTCGCATGGACAACTGTATGTGGCCAGCTCACGCGTCCGGAAATCTTCTGATTTATTCGTGTACGCATCAGACGGAAAAACAAAGAATATCGTGTATTCACAAGCACTCCAATAAATAAATAGAATTGAAACGACGCTTTGAAATGTTTTTCCGTTGTAAATGGATAATAGTAATAATAATATAATAATAATAAGTTTCAATAGAAATGATAAAATGTAAATTGAATTTTATTATAACGAATTTGCTTGAATTTCGTTTCTTCTAAGATTGCAGCAATGCGCGACGGATAAGCTAGTAATATATAAATAATATTATTTTATATGTCTGAATCGTTTTTTTTTTCTTTGCAGATTGGATTGGCAATGAATTTCAGTTGTGAAGAGTATTACTTCAGTAAGTCCAAACAAAAGTCGGAAATTTTTTATAAGGCCCTGAAATTTAGGTAAAATTTTTTATAAAAAACCTTAGGCGCCATAAATTTATTAACTATAATTAAATTTAATAAGAGAAAGGGCGTAATGTCTTCTTCTAGAGACAAATTATTTAGTAATTAAATTTAAAATTGCGAAGTGTTTCTGTCATTGTACAATTCTTCGTTATATTTATCACAAAACAGTTTTATATTTTATTATTGTTATTACAGTAAAATATCGATTTAACACACCTCTATTTGGCAAACAATGGATTTAACAGACAGAATTTTCGTATGTCATACGTGAAAATTAACAGCCCATTTAACTTTAAATGCATTCTATACGCACTGTAATTAAGTTAACGAGCTATTTTTATTTTCTCACATCCAAGAATCACCACTGTTCGCTTTATGTCAGAACACCAGTGTCTTTATATATTGTGATCCCAAGACAAATAAATAAAAATATTTTTGTGCCTTTGTAAAATTTAAATTCCTGTAAAGACATTATGCATTTGTTTGGTTTAATATAATTAAAGCGTATCACCCAAACGATAATTTTTATTAAAAAAACAATTTTTTAAGAAAACTTCTTAAAAAATTAAAACACTTCAAAGATTAAGACAGAAAATAACCGTTAATTTTTAAAAGTATAACCGCATTTTATCAGAGAGAAAACTACTAAGGTTTACAAACTTTTGCATTTATTACATTACAATGCATCTCGGGTGCAAATTTTGTTTCATGCACTCCTCTTCGAGTAATACATAACTAAATTATGGAAAAATGTTACAAAAGTATTGCAAAAATCACAACATTCAAATGATTTACATTATAACGAACTGACCTCTTTCGCTGAAAAATACAGCGTTCCACTTTATCAATATCCTACCCTCGAGGCATCGTTTTAACAGCCTTTTGTCCGTTTTCGCGGTATTTTGTCCTTACCACGTCTGCCCACACGTCATCTTTCTCCATCCCATTATTTAGATTTTAATTTAATTTAATTTAACGTACTCACGCTCGAGAGTGCCTCGAGCAAGCTCCATAGCGTTACGAAAAACCGGTCCTTAACATCCCCTAAAAATTTTTTTGTGTTTTTTGGATTCTTGGAATGCTTTTTAGGTCCCCAAATTTTTTTAAAATTTTTTTCTTTCGCAAAAAAATTTTATTGCGATTTTAATGAGCCTTTGATAAGGTTCGATTAAGGCTTAATTGTTTTTTAATAGAAGTTTTTTTTATCAGATTTAACTAATCGTTCTAAAGTCGTAGTGCACGGATTTTCCTTCGGTAAAATTATATAAAGCTAGTTTCTGATGTCAAAAACGACCTCCGACAGTTTTTTAATTTTTTTAATTAATAGATTTTATTATATATAAATTTCATTAATTAGGGAGGTCGGAAATCGCAATTAAAATTTTAATTTTTTAAAAATATTTAAAAATATAGGTCGATTTCGTACTCACCCTACTTTAAACCCTTGTCCTCCCGAGACGTGTATGAGAATGTTCCGGAAAATCCAACTCCAGCTGTGTTCAAGGTCACCCAGCTGTGTAAACAATGACTCATTAGTGTTAAATTTCACAGAAAGGCGAGACAAAGGAAAATAAAATTTGAAGCTTTTACTTCAAAATTAACGCATTTCTTTCGTTTTTCCAGTTTTAAGTATTTTTTATGTTTAATTAAAGATATTTTAAAAAAATGGACATGAAGGGGTTAATATTAATATTATTTTTTAGTTTGGCTGCTAGTACTACACTATATTTTTTGAAAATATTTCTATATCTTTCGTATGTACTGCAGTGGCGTGCCGTAACATTAGATGATACGGAAGCTGTGTTTCTGTAAGAAGCCGACTTCCAGGGGCAATCAGTCGGCGATGGTCTAGGGCAGTGTTTCTCAACCTCTAACGAATCGTCGCCCCCTTCAACGTAGTATCGCCCCCTTAAATAAAACCGTTACGTAGTATCGCCCCCTTCACTACAAAATTCCGATGCCGAGGGACAAAGCTAACGCCAAATTCGTACTGCATTGAATAGACTAGTCACTAGTATAATGTTATTTGTTTAATTATTGTACGATATAATGAAAAAAAAATATCTAATTATTTTTAATATAATGTTTTACTATATCGCCCAGAAAATTGTTTTTCGCCCCCCAAAATATAAATTGTTACTAATCGCCCCCTCAACATGGAAAAACGCCCACATGGGGGCGATATCGCCCCCGTTGAGAAACACTGGTCTAGGGTTCATTCGTATTTGTTTGTTCGATAAGCCAGTAAAAACCGTAGACTTCTCTAATTGTATTTTTAATTAATAGATTATCTAACGCACTTAATAAATAAGCAAGTTTAATATAATTAACTCTGTTATATTAGATTTAATGGATTCCCTACGCTCTCTAAATGCCAATTCTCGCTTCGATAACATCTACTAATTTAAATATATCTATTAGCCGTAACTTTGTTGTAATTTTCAATATTCATTTTATATTGTGTACTAATGTTAAATTCTATTCTATTTCGATTTTCAAATTGCTTCAATTTTACGAAAGAATCCATGTGAGTTTTACGATTTTCGTGTCTTTTGCCAGCTTTACTCAAATTATTTAAATCCTCAAAGCCATTCTTATTCCACACACTAATTTCACTTGAAAATAATAGACAAGGCCAACAAAACAATTATTGCATTTTTATGCATCCACAAAGCCATTTTATGTCTTCACAAATATTATCGTGAAAATGTGGAACAAATTTTTATGTTGAAGTATTTATATTTAATTTAGGAATCGGTCTTTCTCTTTTAATGTTTTCTTTTTCATTGTAGAGTCTGGAGCCAAAACTTTTTTGAAATAAATTTTCAATATTGCATTTACATTCTAAATTGCTAGCCATAATATAAGGACTAAAATTAAAAATAAAATTATAAAAACTTACTTGTTAAAATAAAATGTGTGATGGATATACAATTATACATATCTGGTACAAAATATTTAATTGTACGAATATACTTTTAAAGAAAATTATAATTAAATATGGTTTTGTGAAGAAACGTACATAAAAATAACATAAAATATTCTTTACTTTTTAAATATTAAAACAGTCCGCTTAGTTAAAATTGCTCCCTACCAGTGGCTCATGGATGGAATCGGAGACGATCTTGATAGGTGTGCAGAGCGTGCATGCGTGCCAAATTCCGAGGCTGCCGATACCTGTTAATGTCAAATGCTTTTTTTGTCGCATCACTAGTATATCTCAAAGGACGCGACAGGGTTGATGTAAATTTTAAACGTTTCTCGCCGTAGCTGTAAAAATTTAAATTTGTTAAACTTAAAAGTCATTTGTTTTCTAACTAATTCATTTTAAGACTAGGTGTCCACGGAAATTTCCAAAATTTACAACTTTTCGCTCACTCTCGTCGAACTGGAAAAATTTTTCTCTTTATTACATTTAATACAGTATTTCGAAGAAATCAATCTCCATTGTACTCGGCTTGAGATTGGTTCGGTTAAGCCTTTGTTTAAATGAAATTTCGGCTCTTTCGTCAGGGTTTTGTTTATGTGCCCAATTCCCTAATCGCTTAATTATTTAACTACTTCTTAAGTAGAAATAAGTCGAAACCGGTTACTTTGTACTCGAATATTTGTAGTCTCGGGAAAAAGTGGAACGACAAATTTTTATGACAAACGGATACATAAATCGTAAATTTAAGGAAAATAAATTCTACAGCTTTTTCCATACCTCGCGCATCTCTCTCATTCGTTAAATTTAGTTGTAAATGACGCTGTCGAAGTAACGGTTAATTTTTTAACATTATACAAGAATTGTACGCGTTTTTTTCTACATCTCCTTAAAGATGAAATATACGAAATCGTAATTTCACTAGTTTAACATTGAAATCTGTGAGTAATATAAAATCGTAGAGCGGAATAAAAATATCAAATATTTTAGTGGATTTTTTAAAACTCCTGTCAACTATACAGAACTATCGTAAAAACGTACCAGTAAATTCTTATCGGTTGGGTTAAGTTATAGACTAAATCTACTCGTGATTCGCATAATCCAGCGAGGGCGACAAAATACTTAGCGGGTGGGCGGCTAACAGCCCGAAACCGGTCCTTGATAAAATTGGATGCATTATACGTGTAGCATCCACCCGAGGTCCTAGGCTTCCACTGGCTAAACCGGATGAGGTCGGTGCTCCGTAAAGCGCGTGCGCGAATCTGGCTTTTTTTATGCTGACGATACAGCGCTTCCACTCCGCCACTAATATTCGAATATAGAATAGCGATCTTATCTTTTTTTTTCACGTGTGGTATAGAAATTTGTAATAAGATACATAATGCGGTTATAATAAAATANTTACACATTTACGGTTAAGATCGTTTTTTCTCTAATTCGTTACATAACCGAAAGTAAACGAATTGAAATTTTTGTTAGTAAAAGAGCGTAATTTTCGTTACTAAGATTCAGGATCTCACATTCACATGTCAACTCAGAGACCACTCAGAAGACAATTCTACGTTATTTTAAACAATAAGGACTGAGTTTACGTTTGACACCACCATTAAAACTATTTTCTGTCGTTGAAGCATTAACTGGAGTTAATTTTAAGCAAAATAAGCTAAGAATTTCTCAGATTTTTGTACCACCACAAAAAAGCAGTGCATATAATATAAATAAAACCACAAACAATGCTAAATGTGGCTGCCCAATAAACTAGTCTAGTGTCCAGAGAATTGCTTGTTATTTCTTGTAATTTTTTTCGGATTAAAGGAGAAGATATACCAACAGTTGCCGGAAGTTCGATGGTGTACATGTACTAATAACGAAAAGAAATGTGTAAGTTTATTATTTTGTCACAATGTAGTTTGCAGATATTGTGGCAGTACCTATTGCACTATCTAACAAAACATTTCAACGTGTGGACTTCTCAGCAGTCTCGGATGTCGAACCAATTCATTTCTATATAAAACGGCACAAAAAGAAACTCACCTGGCAATCAGTTGTGAACCCGTTTACAAAACAGGTAGAAATTTCTTGATTAGTCGTATAGAATTTCTTAAAACGGGTGGGAAAATTTTTCCTGTAAAACGTATTATTTACTTTTCCTTCTTGTTCCATGAAAGGTTTGGTTGGCCTTGATCTTTACCATTACAATCTTTGGATTAATATTCCGGAAATTCGTGAAAGACAATAAAGGAGAACCATGGACTTTAAGGAGAACGTATTGGTATCTGATGTCAACGTTAATGTCTCAAGGTAAATCTACACAATATACACTGTTTTCTAATTTATAACAGTGAATTATAATTTTTTACATTAATATTCAGGAGTCGACAGCAACAACGTGAATCGTTTATCTTCTAGAATAGCATTTGGCATCTGGTTGCTTATGACAGCAGTCTTGATCTGGGGTTACGCCGGAATATTGACGTCATTTATGGCCTTACAAACTGATGAACCGGTTCCGAACACGTTTGACGAATTAGCAGAAGGCATTGAAAGACGAGAATATACATGTGTACTGATTCCGCATGTTTACTTAGATCGATATTTAAAGGTAAATAGTACATTTAAAAATTCTACTATTTCATTTTGACATTGTTTATTTTGACTGGGCTACAATTTAAAATTTATTGGGCTACAATTAGAAAAAATTGTTGACCTATAAATTTCCACTTTCCTCATTTGTCTATCTTTCCTTAATCTCGAGAATGGGATTAGAGAGATGAAATCCAACACCAGATATGAAAACCGTTGGGGCAGGAGGCCCCGATTTACTGTATACGAACTTCCAATGCAAAATCACGTTATTTTACCCAAAGTTTTTCCCTGTAACCTCTTGAGATCCACAACTGAAAGATACTATTTTTTTATTGAAGTATTGTTATGCTTTTGACCTTTAAATATCACTTATTAGTAAATTGTAATTTTTCTAAAATATTTTTGTTCTGGTAATTAAAAAATGGTACGTGTCATATATAACACTATGGTTCTCTACCTATACAAAATGCAAACTTTTCCGTTCATGTAAAAATGGTTTATTTTACTGTTTTTGTACATTATTTGACATTCTATATTTACATATGATATACTTTGTAACCATTTTTATTTTACCAAGGAACAGATGTATTTTGCAGTTGATACAGTACACTGTAGCTCATACATTTTTACATTCTTTCATTGGACAGTGGTAATTTTTGCAATTTACAATGATTTCTGGTATGTATTTTGCTTTATTTTTGCATTGTATTTCGCTGGGATGCAAAGTTTAATAATTTTTTTTCGTCATTTTTATTGATCCCTTTTTTCTTATTGCCTGTACTGTCTGAATGTGATAGCGATTTTGACACTTTTTTAATTCGTTATTTGAGCAGACTAATGACTTACACTCTCCAGGACAGTCTGCTCAAAGAACAAATGTTTTGTCACTGTCTTTATCACTGAACCAGCCTTCCACTTTAGAGAGATTTCTATCAATATCATGTGTCCTATCATGTTTCTTATTTATTTCGACTGTTGACAATGAGAAATTAAAACTAAATCATTGACATTTATTATAAATATGTGATTTATGATATTAAGAATTTATAAGTTTTTNGTTGTATTATCATTAAAAGAAAAATTAAAGTATTTGTTTCGATTATCCGGATTTTTCCTTATCCGGACTACCTTCATCCCCAATTAGTCCGGATAATCGAGGTTCTACTGTATTTGGTATATGTACTCAAGTTTTCAAATAAAACAACAAATAGTGTAAAAAGTGTTTATTTCTTTGTAGACAATACACAACCCCAATCGACTGGAAAACTTTCTTGTCTACACCATTAGAATGTACTATTTGTCACTTCAAAAATTAAGATGATTTCCAAAATTTCAAAAATAATTCAATGATATATTATTTCAAATTGTGAAACAAATTTTTTACTCTGAAATAATTCCATTAAACAAATTTTATTTTTAAAATTATTTACTCAACAAACTTTAAAAATTAATTTTTGTGATTAGAGTGTGTCAAACCACTATTACTTATATAAATTTAAATAACCGATGTGACTAAGTCTTTATCCGAAAAACTCTCACTTAAATCATGCGAAAAATTATGATCGAAGGGGCATCGAAAAAGAGTGTGGTTTTGGGGTACGTAAGAGATTCTGGAATAGAAGATATTCCAGAAACCATCGACCAAAATTGGAATTATCCCAGAAACATCGTATTTTTGCCCCTACTCGACGACTTTCCCTCAAAAAGCTGACAGACTGGAATAAAAGTCATAAACTTTAACTTTTACAGTTATCTCAGAGGCTACCAATCCTATATTACTTATAGCTAATGAACCATACTCATAGATGTCACATGATTACGCGCTGAAACCTTTGTTTTAACAGTTCTACTTTAATGGTAATGAGACATAAGGTTGTGGTTATGAACAGACAAATTTATGTGAACCGCAGGGGATGTCAGGAACCGTCGACTCTCCCTGTACGGACAACAGATCGTAAAATCTACTCACTGTCAAAATAACTTGTTTTACGAAAACGGTCCCTTTGGTTGGAACTCAAATGTCAGGAGTGGCGGGAGAGAATTTTGGAGTCGATTATAAGGTGAACGGAGTAATCGAGTAAAAGAGTCTACTATATTTAACCAATAAAACAACAATTTTTTAAACTATGCAAAATGGACAACAAGACTACACAAATAGCGTTTCTAAACCGCCTAATTTCTCGAGAGAAAGTTTCCACGCTTATCGTACCTCTTTGTAGGTTCCTTGACGCGTAAATCTGTAGAAGCACTTAATTGTCCAAAAAAAAGTGAGTTTTATCCAATCGAGCACAATTATAAAACGTTCGGGGAGATTATCCACATTTTGAATAAGATAATTGAATCCTTTTTCTTTTATAGAATTATCGCAGAGAAATTTGCATGTATTGTCAGGATGATCAGCTATTGGATGCTTTTCACGTGATTGCTAAATGCTCTAAGTTAGAAAAAATTCGGGAAAGTGTGTTTGGAAGTTCTGTTATTCCGTTGGAGAATTTTTTGGAACTTATAACTAATTTAATGACCCCTTGTACGGAGTGACGTACATCGTTGTTTATTTTGCATATTGGAGTACTGTATTCGTTTTTGCCGAAAGGTGGCATTTGTTTTTTCCTTAAAAGTGTGCTTGTGGCTAAGAAGTGTTGGGAGACTATCCACATTTTGAATAAGATAATTGAATCCTTTTTCTTTTATAGGTAAGTTTGCTTGTTTTGTTATGTCTCAAGGCAGAAAGAGGAAGACTTATTCATCGACTATACGGTAGAGAACACAAAGTAGACGTAGAAGGAGTAGTTAAGGTCAGGAGGAGGAAGTTACCGAATTACTGCAAGATTCGGATTCTGATGTATCGGAAAGTGTTCGTTTATTATTACGTATGCATGCTGCTCTTAATGGCAAGGTGGAGGATTTTATAAAGCGACTCGACCATCTTACGGAATGGCTTAAGAATGTGGATGAGGCACTTGTTGATTTTGAGGTTAGATAAGTGGATATTGAGGCCAGGATTGGTTCGGGCGGATCGGAATCAGTGAGTTCTTCTCTTATTGATAATATTAGTATGAAAGTGTAGAAAATGAAACGAGAGATAGATTACACGGATAATCAGCGAAGAATTAATAATATAATAATACATGGTTTGGAGGAAGGGGCTGGAGAATCGGCTAATGACTG
>NW_019384792.1:600431-606942 GCF_000671375.1 Centruroides sculpturatus | reverse complement strand
GTGCATATAATATAAATAAAACCACACACAATGCCAAATGTGGCTGCCCAATAAACTAGTCTAGTGTCCAGAGAATTGCTTGTTATTTCTTGTAATTTTTTTCGGATTAAAGGAGAAGATATACCAACAGTTGCCGGAAGTTCGATGGTGTACATGTACTAATAACGAAAAGAAATGTGTAAGTTTATTATTTTGTCACAATGTAGTTTGCAGATATTGTGGCAGTACCTATTGCACTATCTAACAAAACATTTCAACGTGTGGACTTCTCAGCAGTCTCGGATGTCGAACCAATTCATTTCTATATAAAACGGCACAAAAAGAACCATGGCAATCAGTTGTGAACCCGTTTACAAAACAGGTAGAAATTTCTTGATTAGTCGTATAGAATTTCTTAAAACGGGTGGGAAAATTTTTCCTGTAAAACGTATTATTTACTTTTCCTTCTTGTTCCATGAAAGGTTTGGTTGGCCTTGATCTTTACCATTACAATCTTTGGATTAATATTCCGGAAATTCGTGAAAGACAATAAAGGAGAACCATGGACTTTAAGGAGAACGTATTGGTATCTGATGTCAACGTTAATGTCTCAAGGTAAATCTACACAATATACACTGTTTTCTAATTTATAACAGTGAATTATAATTTTTTACATTAATATTCAGGAGTCGACAGCAACAACGTGAATCGTTTATCTTCTAGAATAGCATTTGGCATCTGGTTGCTTATGACAGCAGTCTTGATCTGGGGTTACGCCGGAATATTGACGTCATTTATGGCCTTACAAACTGATGAACCGGTTCCGAACACGTTTGACGAATTAGCAGAAGGCATTGAAAGACGAGAATATACATGTGTACTGATTCCGCATGTTTACTTAGATCGATATTTAAAGGTAAATAGTACATTTAAAAATTCTACTATTTCATTTTGACATTGTTTATTTTGACTGGGCTACAATTTAAAATTTATTGGGCTACAATTAGAAAAAATTGTTGACCTATAAATTTCCACTTTCCTCATTTGTCTATCTTTCCTTAATCTCGAGAATGGGATTAGAGAGATGAAATCCAACACCAGATATGAAAACCGTTGGGGCAGGAGGCCCCGATTTACTGTATACGAACTTCCAATGCAAAATCACGTTATTTTACCCAAAGTTTTTCCCTGTAACCTCTTGAGATCCACAACTGAAAGATACTATTTTTTTATTGAAGTATTGTTATGCTTTTGACCTTTAAATATCACTTATTAGTAAATTGTAATTTTTCTAAAATATTTTTGTTCTGGTAATTAAAAAATGGTACGTGTCATATATGACACTATGGTTCTCTACCTATACAAAATGCAAACTTTTCCGTTCATGTAAAAATGGTTTATTTTACTGTTTTTGTACATTATTTGACATTCTATATTTACATATGATATACTTTGTAACCATTTTTATTTTACCAAGGAACAGATGTATTTTGCAGTTGATACAGTACACTGTAGCTCATACATTTTTACATTCTTTCATTGGACAGTGGTAATTTTTGCAATTTACAATGATTTCTGGTATGTATTTTGCTTTATTTTTGCATTGTATTTCGCTGGGATGCAAAGTTTAATAATTTTTTTTCGTCATTTTTATTGATCCCTTTTTTCTTATTGCCTGTACTGTCTGAATGTGATAGCGATTTTGACACTTTTTTAATTCGTTATTTGAGCAGACTAATGACTTACACTCTCCAGGACAGTCTGCTCAAAGAACAAATGTTTTGTCACTGTCTTTATCACTGAACCAGCCTTCCACTTTAGAGAGATTTCTATCAATATCATGTGTCCTATCATGTTTCTTATTTATTTCGACTGTTGACAATGAGAAATTAAAACTAAATCATTGACATTTATTATAAATATGTGATTTATGATATTAAGAATTTATAAGTTTATAATAATAAAAATTTTTGCAGACCAAATAAATAAGTATACAAAAAAATTCACATAAATTTGTGATGAATAAAAATAAATAATTATGTTTTTTAATAAATTAATTGAATAAAAAATGATAATAAATAATAGAATACATATTGCGGTCCTAATGACCTAATATCTATAAAAGTAAATAACTTGCAAATACGAAAACAGTTCATACACTGTAATGTAATTATTGTAACATAGAGACCCAATGTGCCATATACGACACGTTGAAAAGTTAGCTCATCTCATGAAATATTGTTATTAATATAGTTTTTAAAAAATACTCTTATATAATCTTAGAAGTGTCCTCAACAAGAACATGTATAAATTGTAAAATTATAATCAATAGAAAATTAACTCCTTATCATTCCAAGAAGATAAGGAGTTAAATAAATAATGTCATGACTGTTACTAACAAGAAAAATATGATATACTGGGGCTTGCCAACAGGAAAAGTATTATGTACAGGGGATAGATACTACTAATTTGAGATGAAAACAATATATCTTTAAATTAAAAATTTCAAGTATAATTAAAAATTGAAGTCCGGTATAATGACCACGTCACAATAAATAATTGCTCATATTATATTTATCTTATATTGTTTAGACATTAAGATTAATATATTTAGTCTCTTAAATCACTTTATGATGTGGTTTATGATCAAAATTGTGACTTTGGCAAATTTTTTGTTGATTGTTTCTAGGTTTGAATAACATTTTTGCTGATGAAAACAGGAAATACAGAATATATTATTTTTTCATAAATAAAATCGTTTTATATATTTAAGTACTTATTTTTATTGGCGATTTCTGACGCTCACACAAAAAAAATTATTTTTATTTTAAGTATTCTATTAGTAAAATATTATGTATATATACAATTGAATATTATTTGATTAGAAATTATTTAAAACGATGTCTTCTTGTCTTATATTAAGTGTTTTTTTTACAAGAAATTTTAAAAGGACTAAATGTAATTATTAACAGATTTCAATTTTTAACGTAAAATTATGACATTTTTAAGTCGAAGTCATTCGAATTGCAACAGTTGTATGTTGTAAATAAACTAAACGTTTTATTTTGGTCACGTTTCATTTTTGTGAGGTCGAGAAACAATTTCAGGATGGTTAAAATTAAACTCTATTTAACCGAATTAAATGAAACACGGCACGCATGCAATTTGGATCACGAATAAGAGGATTACGGTGTGAAAATTAATTAAAATTATCACCATCAGTAAAATGCGGCAGTATTCGATCGAAAGTGTATATTAATGGCCGTGAATTTATTTAAAAGATTCTGCTAAGTGGATCGTATGCACACCTTATCGATGATGAAGAACAGAATAGTAGGACATGTCTTTATATTCCTTCCAAAAAGTAACATTAGACAGTTGAAACTAAAGTTATTCTTGTAATAAAATGTTGTCCGCTTGTCTTAAAACTGTCATTCTTGCAGCGACAAATTTTCCTTCGTGTAAATATTTCAACTACATTTTTATATTTTTAAATCTCTCCGTTACGAATTGCATTCATATGTACCGAGTTTTGTTCGTTTTTGTTCAGAGGAGCAAGCTCTTCGAACGTCTGAATAACGTTAGTTTAATTCTAACCACCTCGTATTTTCTAATTTGTGGAAATTTCGATTTTTAAACAATATTAATTAATGAAATTTATTTTCTTTATATGCAGGAGTTAAGAACAAAACACGCAAGACTTTTTGTTACAGAAAGCAAAAAACATATTGATGTTATGAGTGCAAAGGTGAAACGAATGAAAGCTGCTTTCGTGAAAAAGTTTTTCAAAAATTACGTAGATAGAGAAGCTAAAAGTCATAAAGAAGCGAAGGCTTTTGCAGGAAAATTGTTTACCGATATTCTTAGAAAAGATCGAATGGTGGTTATCGGAACTGCTTCCGCTGAGAATCTTGTTGTAGTTGCTTATGGATCAAACTATGTGAAATCTGGTGATGTTCTTTCTACAGTTTATAAAGGATTTGCCATGAGAAAAGGATTTCCGTATAAAAAACAAGTTAACAAACTGTAAGTTGATAATTTACTGATGATCAAATATTTTAAAGCATCACAACCATTACAAATTATTTGTGTATTTCTAGAGTACGAAGAATATTTGAGACAAAAATTTTTAAAAATGAAGTTTTTCATGTACCCAGTTTTGAAGATGCGGTGAAACCTTTATTTGTAGCAGATTTATACGGTGCACTTGGAATCCTCGTGATAGGATACAGTTTGTCCTTTGCTTGTTTTCTCACTGAAATAGTTCTTGGAAAGTTTCTCAAATAGAAACGTTGAGTTATATGTTACAGCAATTTCATCTTAACCTGCATGGCATCAATCTTTACAAAGTTTACAAATGTCGAGGCATTCAGCGAACAGCAACGCTGCAGATGCTATAATAAAGCGTATGTCTAAAGTAATGTTACGTGACGTCTCTATCTGAAGGCTTTTTGTAAGCAATCTGCCATTGTTCGAGCAAATATTTACTTGTTACAATAAATCGCTTTAAAACAGCACATTTTGCCTTTCTGTGGGTCTTTTTTTAAATGATTAAAAAAGTATATTTAAATTCGAGAAACTTATTTTTAATTTAAGTTTATCGTAACCGTAGAAGATCAAAAGAGAATTGCAAATACAAAGATACAATACGCATAAATGTTTTGCTTATGGTTTATGAATAAAAAATACATCTGTTAACCCTGGGCTAGTGCAGGTGGGGTGTTTCGCCACCCCCAACGTTTTAAAGGTTGCACTATTCATAGATTTCGCAAGAAATATTTGTGTCCTCTTTAGTAGCTTCATGATTTTATGTATAGAGCATGCTCAGAAATTACTACGATGCTGCAGAAATTCCAGTAAGAGAAAAACAACAGTTCTCAGTNTTGAGATAGCTAGTGCTAATAATATAAATATAAAACCAAAGGATTATATAAATAATAATAATTGGTTTGATTTAGATTGTCGTTTAATGATTCGTAACAGAAATAGAGTTTGGAGAGCTTTTAAGAAAAATGGTATGGAATCGTACCGTAAATTATTTGTTATTTCGTGGCTTAGTTAAAAAGATTTGTTTAGCTAAGAAGAAAAAGTTTTTGTATACGGTTTAGAGTTCTGGGGTCTTTCGTAAAAATAATAAATGGTTCTGGAATCTATGTAGAATTAGAAATTATAATAGTAGAGTGAACATTTCTATGGAGGAATGGTTTACTTATTTTTACTCTTTATATGGTTCTTCACTTCCTTATATTGTAGATTTGTCTGTCTTTAATGAGTGTTTAACTTGGTCTAATGAAATTTTGGATGCAGATATTTTGAACTCTGAATTGAGTTATGTTTTAAATAAAATTAAAGTTGGTACTGCGCCTGGGGATGAAGGGATACCTTCTGAATTTTGGAGAATGGATGCTGTTTTTCCGATATTGCTTAGAAGCTTTGATAGGATCTTAAGATCTGGGGAAGTCCCAAAAGATTGGAGTAGTGCTATTTTATGTCCAGTATATAAAAATGGATCTAAGTTGATCCCTAGTAATTACAGAGGAATTTCTTTACTGAACTGTGTGTCAAAGATATTTTGTAATATATTGTATTATAGGTTGATTACCTGGTTAAATTTAAACGATGTTTTATTTGAGAATCAGGCCGGATTTCGTGAAAAATATTCTACGCTGGACAATATTTTTATTCTGCATACTCTTATTACTAAGACATTAATGAAAAAAAGGAGAAAAGTTTATGCATTTTTTGTTGACTTGTCCTCAGCTTTCGATACTGTAGATAGGAATTTAATGTGGAAAAAACTCTTGAAATATGGTATTAGTTTTAAATTTGTTTCCTTGCTTACTGAATTATATAAAGAGTCTAATGTGAAGATTAAATGGGGTCGTCTATGTTCTAGGTCTTTTTTCACTGTTACTGGTGTTAAACAGGGCTGTGTTTTAAGTCCTGTTTTGTTTAGTGTATATTTAAATGATTTAATTGAACAAATAACTAATTCTGACTATGAAGGTATCGAGGTGAATGGCATTAACATTAAAATATTGGCCTATGCAGATGATATAGTTTTAATTGCCGACTCAGTTAGAGGCTTACAAGGATTTATTAATATTTTGGATAAATATTTACTAGAAAATAATATGAGCTTGAATATTATGAAATCTAAAGTTGTTGTTTTCCGTAATGGTGGTAAACTTGCTAAATTGGATAAATGGTGGTTTAGGAATGATGTAATACAGATAGTTTCTCAATATAAATATCTGGGTGTTGTATTCAGATTTAATGGTAAATTTAAATATCATATTCAGACTGTTAAAAAGAATGCCTTTGTTAAAACTGATAAAGTTATTCAAATGTGTAGATCGGCGAAATTGCGAAATTTGAAAGATTGTCTAAGGATTTTCAATTCAATTGTTAAATCATCTATGTTATATGCATCTGAGGTTTGGGGATACCAATATGACGAATTGGATCCGGTTCTGGTTAATTTTATAAAAAAGTTATTTGGTTTGTCTCGTTGCACCCCAAATTATTTGAT